>NW_026110435.1:0-47500 GCF_024679095.1 Eriocheir sinensis
CGATTGATTGCCACTTTAACTCTGCCGCTATCCCTGATTGTCTATCGCTGCTGCACCTTTGAGTTCATCGCTAAAAGAATACAATGGTTCAACAAGTTCAGGCGAACGTCAAGGGAATCTGGATCCTGTACAGAGTTAGATAATGTTATTTTTTTTCGACCTTACTGACGGACGCACAATTCTTGGAGCATAATTCCTTCATAAGAGTAATGATTTGGTTTAACAAAATTATCATTTATTATTATTAGTAGTAGTAGTAGTAGTAGTAGTAGCAGTAGTAACAGTAGTAGTAGTAGTAGTAGTAGTAGTAGTAGTAGTAGTAGTAGTAGTAGTATCATCATTTTATTATTATTATTATTATTATTATTATTATTATTATTATTATTATTATTATTATTATTATTATTATTATTATTATTATTATTATATTACAATTATTATTGTTATTATTGTTATTGTTATTATTATTATTATCATTATACTTATTATTAGTTTGCCAATATTTTCCCAGACTTAAGACCTTACGAATTATTTTATTTGCCATGGGATATGAGCGCTACTTAGGGACTAGCCTTGTACTGAAAACTCGTCCACTCTTACTAGATGATTGGACTTCGATCTTTGCTCTCTCCGCATTTTTTAAGTATATTTTTTTCTATATTATTTCTTTCTTTCGCTTTCCTCCCTTTCTCTTTCATGTCTCATTGATTTCACTTTGATTTCTCGTTTTAAAATTCACGTTACAGATACTCTACTACTATCCTATTTTCTTTTTGCGAGGTATCTCACTTTCCCAGCTCTTTGTTATGCCTCAAAGATTTCATTGTTCCATTACCTGTTTGAGAGCTGTGGATTTTCGGAACAAAACCACAACGAGTCTTCAAACGGGCCAGTCAACTTATATCGCAAATCTATTCCTATCTTTCCTTCCCATCCATGAGTTTAAGCTGATGGATGTAACTAATTCATATGTTTTCTTGTTTTTCAGATGTAGTGAGTACAAGAGAGGATAAACGGAAGATGGTGGGCGAAAAAGAAAGGTGAGTTTTAATACGTAGAAAGCGAAAGAGCTAAGACGAATGAGTGGGGGGGAGAGTGTGAGGGGAAAAGAGGAAAGCGTAAAGAAGGAAAGGAAGGAATGGGAGAGGTAGAAAAAGATAAGGGATAGTGAAGGGACTGGTGGATAAGGGAAGGGATAGTGATGGAACTGGTGGTAGGGGAATGGATAGTGATGGAACTGGTGGTAGGGGAATGGATAGTGATGGGACTGGTGGTAGGGGAATGGATAGTGATGGGACTGGTGGATAAGGGAAGGGATAGTGATGGGACTGGTGGTAGGGGAATGGATAGTGATGGGACTGGTGGTAGGGGAAGGGATAGTGATGGAACTGGTGGTAGGGGAATGGATAGTGATGGAACTGGTGGTAGGGGAATGGATAGTGATGGGACTGGTGGTAGGGGAAGGGATAGTGATGGGACTGGTGGCAGGGGAAGGGATAGTGATGGGACTGGTGGTAGGGGAATGGATAGTGATGGTACTGGTGGTAGGGGAATGGATAGTGATGGGACTGGTGGTAGGGGAAGGGATAGTGATGGGACTGGTGGTAGGGGAAGGGATAGTGATGGGACTGGTGGATAAGGGAAGGGATAGTGATGGGACTGGTGGTAGGGAAGGATAGTGATGGGACTGGTGGTAGGGGAAGGATAGTGATGGGACTGGTGGTAGGGAAGGGATAGTGATGGGACTGGTGGATAAGGGAAGGGATAGTGATGGGACTGGTGGTAGGGGAAGGGATAGTGATGGGACTGGTGGATAAGGGAAGGGATAGTGATGGGACTGGTGGATAAGGGAAGGGATAGTGATGGGACTGGTGGTAGGGGAAGGGATAGTGATGGGACTGGTGGATAAGGGAAGGGATAGTGATGGGACTGGTGGTAGGGGAAGGGATAGTGATGGAACTGGTGGTAGGGGAATGGATAGTGATGGAACTGGTGGTAGGGGAATGGATAGTGAGGGAACTGGTGGTAGGGGAATGGATAGTGATGGAACTGGTGGTAGGGGAATGGATAGTGATGGAACTGGTGGTAGGGGAATGGATAGTGATGGAACTGGTGGTAGGGGAATGGATAGTGATGGAACTGGTGGTAGGGGAATGGATAGTGATGGGACTGGTGGTAGGGGAAGGGATAGTGATGGGACTGGTGGACAAGGGATGGGATAGTGAAGCGACCGAGTTATTTTTTTCTCCATTTTTTTTATCCGGTCTGAATCATAAGAAGGATGCAGTGAAAACAAAGCAGGTCACACTACATAAGAGTTTCAAGGACGGAATATAAACAAAGCAGGTCACACTACATAAGAGTTTCAAGGACGGAATATAAACAAAGCAGGTCACACTACATAAGAGTTTCAAGGACGGAATATAAACAAAGCAGGTCACACTACACAAAAGTTTCAAGGACGGAATATAAACAAAGCAGGTCACACTACATAAGAGTTTCAAGGACGGAATATAAACAAAGCAGGTCACACTACACAAAAGTTTCAAGGACGGAATATAAACAAAGCAGGTCACACTACATAAGAGTTTCAAGGACGGAATATAAACAAAGCAGGTCACACTAGAAAATAGTTTCAAGGACGGAATATAAAACAAAGGTCACACTACATAAGAGTTTCAAGGACGGAATATAAACAAAGCAGGTCACACTACATAAGAGTTTCAAGGACGGAATATAAACAAGCAGGTCACAATACACAATAGTTTCAAGGACGGAATATAAACAAAGCAGGTCACACTACACAAAAGTTTCAAGGACGGAATATAAACAAGCAGGTCACACTACACAAAAGTTTCAAGGACGGAATATAAACAAAGCAGGTCACACTACACAAAAGTTTCAAGGACGGAATATAAACAAAGCAGGTCACACTATACAAAAGTTTCAAGGACGGAATATAAACAAAGCAGGTCACACTATACAAAAGTTTCAAGGACAGAATATAAACAAAGCAGGTCACACTACATAAGAGTTTCAAGAAGGACGGAATATAAACAAAGCAGGTCACACTACACAAAAGATTCAAGGACGGAATATAAACAAAGCAGGTCACACTACACAAAAGTTTCAAGGACGGAATATAAACAAAGCAGGTCACACTACATAAGAGTTTCAAGAAGGACGGAATATAAACAAAGCAGGTCACACTACACAAAAGTTTCAAGGACGGAATATAAACAAAGCAGGTCACACTATACAAAAGTTTCAAGGACGGAATATAAACAAAGCAGGTCACACTATACAAAAGTTTCAAGGACAGAATATAAACAAAGCAGGTCACACTACATAAGAGTTTCAAGAAGGACGGAATGTAAACAAAGCAGGTCACACTACACAAAAGTTTCAAGGACGGAATATAAACAAAGCAGGTCACACTACATAAGAGTTTCAAGGACGGAATATAAACAAGCAGGTCACACTACACAAAAGTTTCAAGGACGGAATGTAAACAAAGCAGGTCACACTACACAAAAGTTTCAAGGACGGAATATAAACAAAACAGGTCACACTACATAAGAGTTTCAAGGACGGAATATAAACAAGCAGGTCACACTACACAAAAGTTTCAAGGACGGAATATAAACAAAGCAGGTCACACTACATAAAAGTTTCAAGGACGGAATATAAACAAAGCAGGTCACACTACATAAGAGTTTCAAGAAGGACGGAATATAAACAAAGCAGGTCACACTATATGAAATTTTCTGTTTATTGAGATGAGAAAAGAAATATTGAAAAGAATGAAAATCAATTAGTTTCGTATAAGATGAAGATTTAACAATTTGATTTAAGCTTAATCGTTTTGTTGACTCAAGATGACGTTATGACGGAGGAGTATTGCATGTAGTTTTTTGTGATAATAGAACTATCCAAAGTTGAAGATTAACAAGGACATCTCTTATTCTATCGTGTTGTTGACTGAAGGTGAAGTTGGATATGACAGAGGAATATTATATTTTACTTTCGAAATAACAGAACTACGTACAAGCAGAAAATCCAAGGACATTAATTATTTTATTCTGCTGTGGACTGGAGGCGGAGTATAGAGTGAAGTAGGTGGTAAAACAAAGAATAGTAGAGTCTAGAGAGTTACAGTATGGAGGTTTGGGGCATAAGTGGAGTGTGGAGTGAAGGAATAGACACAAAAAGGGTGTAGGTTTGGGGCAGAGGTGGAGTGTGGAGTGAAGGAATAGACACAAAAAGGGTGTAGGTTTGGGGCAGAGGTGGAGTGTGGAGTGAAGGAATAGACACAAAAAGGGTGTAGGTTTGGGGCAGAGGTGGAGTGTGGAGTGGAGGAATAGACACAAAAAGAGGTATAGAAGGAGACCTAGAAGATTGGAGAGTAGGTTAAGGTTAAATTCGATCCTCTCGGCGCCATACGTTTCTTCTCTTCGTTCCTGTGCCAGAAGTCAACAGCTTCTAACCGTGTGTATATATATGTGTATATATATATATATATATATATATATATATATATATATATATATATATATATATATATATATATATATATATATATATATATATATATATATATATATATATATATATATATATATATATATATATATAAAGATCGACGGGTGGCTTCTAGGAGGAAAGAAAAAAAACATGTTTGGAATATCGGGAAAAGTATTACGTGGAAAAAAGTGTATGTACCCATCGCACACACACACACACACACACACACACACACACACACCGAGCGAGCACAAGGCAGAGATGGGTTGTTAATGAGTGTTTGCGTGGATGCGTGCGAACGTGTGTGTGTGTGTGTGTGTGTGTGTGTAGCGCCCTAAGACAGACCGCCCCGCCAAGCCAACACGAGGCATTGCGCGAGGCATTCATTGCGGCTGATCATAAACAATAACTACCTCGAGGAAAGGTCGACGCGGCTCGTTGGCTGCTGCGGCGGCGGCTTCGTGGAGGAGAAGGAGGAGGAGAATTTGAGGATATGGGAGGAGCAGGATGAAGGATAGAAAGAGAAGGGGCAATAAAGAGGAGTAGAATTACGTGAAGATGGGAGAAGCTGGATGAAAGGTAGGAAGAGGAGGAGGAATAGAAATTAGAAGAGGTAGAAGCAGATGAAGGAGCAGTAACAGGAGAAAGGGGAGAAGTAAGTGAAGTCGAAGAAAGAGGAGTAGGAAGAGGAGGAGGGCGAGAAGGACGAGGAAGGGAAATAGAAGGAAGAGGATCAGACGGAGGTAGAGGATTGGTAGCCAGGGGGTGTCGTAGAAAGGAGGGGAGCAAAAACTGAGTAAAAGGAAGAAGAGATGGAGGAGGAAGGCAAGAAGGACGAGAGAGGGAAATGGAAGGAAGAGGATTAGACGGAGTTGGAGGAATGGTAGCCAGGAGGTGTCGGTGAAAGAACGGGAGTAAAAAAAAGAGTAAAAAGAAGAGTAGATGGAAGATGAGGACTAGGAGAAAAACTAGGAACATAAGGAAGTAGGAGGAAAGATAGCAGGATGAACAGGAGTAGAGAGAAAAGAAAGGCGCAGGCGAACTAGAAGTACTCCAGATCCTGACTTCATGAAGGAGAAAGTTAGCTGATGGAAGAGGAGGAGGAGGTGGATAAGGTAGGAGATGGAAAGGTGGTCAGAGGGGCATAACGATTAGAAGGTTGGAGGTTAGGTAATGGGGAGGGAGAAGGAGGAGGAGGAGGAGAAGATAAAAGCTAGGAGATTGGAAAGGTGTTCAGGGAAGGAGTTCGACTGGGTTGGAGGGTAGGAGGAAAAAGAGGAGGAGGATCGAGGAGAAGCAGAAGCAGTCGTAGAAGATATAGGAGGAGGAGAAAGCTAGGAGGTGGAAAGGTTGTCAGAGGAGGAAGAGGAGGAAGAGGAGGAGGAGGAGGCGCAGGAGCAGTGGCAGTAGTCCAGATGCTGTTGTTAGCGTCGTTATGTACGGTAATTGCCACACTTCATCTTGCACAGCGGCGCGCGGCTCAAACCCATGTTATCGACAATTTTATTGCGGCAATATTTCTTGTTTTCGACTGTTACTATTCATCATGGCGCAATAACCGTCCGTCTTATTCCCCGCAATGATGAGGCAGCAATTTACCGGCAACGACAGTCAATACAAGTTGTGGTAGGCGCCCCCGATCCCCAACGACCCACCCCCGACCCGGCCCGACCTACCACCGACCTACCCCGACCCATCCCCGCCCAACCCGCCCCTCCCCCCGCCCTACCCCTGTCCCTACCAGTGTTACCCCAACCAACCCCGAGGTCTGTAACGGGGCGTGGATGGCCGACCCAGGCACGGAGGGTGAGTAGTATATGATTCGTCTCCCCCCCTCCACCTCACCCCCCTCCTACTCCCTACCCCGCCTACCCCCCTCCCCTTCCCCTGTCCTTTCTCCCCTCCTTTCAGTATCACCCCTACCACCCCAAAACCAAAGGGGAGGGGGTATGCAAGGTGTGTGTGTGTGTGTGTGTGTGTGTGTGTGTGTGTGTGTGTGTGTGTGTTCCTTTTCCTCCTCCCTCCGGACCTTTTCCTGTCATTGTCTTCTTTTTCCCTTTCATCCCTAGTACTTCTGCGTTTTAATCTTGTTTTCTTTTAACATCTTAATATCGTTCCATCACTGCTCCTCCTGCTCTCCCCTTCTCTCCTACTTCCTCTTCGTTTAACTCTGAATTTTTCTTTATTTCTCCTCATAGCTTCCTTATTGCCCTCTTTTCCTGTACTTCTTTTTACTCGTTCTTTCTTTACACGTTCCATCACTGCTCCTCCTGTTCTCCCCTTCTCTTTCTACTTCCTCTTCGTGTAACTCTTTATTTCTCCTCATAGCTCCCTTTTTGCCCTCTTCTCTTCTACTTATTTTTACTCTTTTTTCTTTACACGTTCCATCACTGCTCTTCCTGTTCTCCCCTTCTCTCCTACTTCCTCTTCGTTTAACTCTGAATTTTTCTTTATTTCTCCTCATAGCTTCCTTTTTGCCCTCTTTTCCTCTACTTATTTTTTACTTTCTTTCTCTACATATCATCCCCCATATTCCCAACTTCCTTATCGTTTTAAGCTACTTTTTGCTCTACTTCTTCTGATGGATTGAACTTCCTTACCCGCTCCGTCCAACGCTCACCTTCCTCAATGCTGGAAAAAATACAAGAATCTGAGTCAAATCTTTCCAGTATGTAGTGTCTTCCTGATGAATACTCACTCCACACCAACTGGCCTCATACTAAATTACCCTTGCGACCTCACCCCAATACACACACACACACACACACCCTCCATCATGCGAATTCGCCTTGCCCTGTTGAGGATATTGTAGCAGCGGTATGGTTAGAATGGTACTCCTGTATAGTACTAGAAGGGCGAGATCTTCCGGGGCCAGTTAGTATGAGGAGAGTTGGCGTAGTGAGTTTCCTTCAGGTTACTTCACCAGCATCCGAATCCATGACAGCTGCATACACGGAACATTCAATCCTCATGATGCTGTGCTTAAAAGATTCCAATCGTGTGTCTACCATGAACAACAGGCACGGGGGGTGAGTGCGAGTGTGAGAAGGTAGAGAAGGGATAAGAGAGAAGGGTAAAGGCAAAATGGAAGAATGAAGATGGGCAAAGAAGAGGGAAAACGAAGGGTAGAGAATTAAACAAGAGGCACAAGAGATGGGTACATGTATGAGAAAGTATAGAGAAGGGATGAGAGGGGGGAAAAAGATGAAAATGGAAGGATAAAGATAGGGAAAAAAAAGAAGGAAAGCGAAGGGTAGATAGTTAACCAAGAGACGCAAGAGATGAGTACGACTGTAAGAAGGTAAAGAAAGAATTAGAGGGAAGCTTAAAGGTAGAGAATAATGACGGGCAGAGAACGGAGAGCGAAGGGTAGAGAATGAAAAGGATAGAGAATGCAGTATTTATAGAAAAGGAAGTAAGTTTGAAGTTGGGGTGAAGGGAAAGGAGGAAGAAAAGAGAAGAGACAAAGGTTGAGGACGGAGTAAGAGGGAAGAACAAGGAGAGGGAAGGGAACAAAAAAGGTTCTATGATACTTGTAATAGTTTGAGAAGGTAGAAAAGGGATGGGCGGGGAGGGTAAAGGTATAAAGGGTAGAATAGAGATGGACAAAGAAGAGGGAAGGCGAAGGGTAGAGAGTGAAAGGGATAAGAGAATGCAGTATTCATAGAAAAGGAAGGAAGTTTAAAGTTGGGGTGAAGGGAAAGAAGGAATAAAGGAGAAGAGACAAGGGAAAGAGATGGGTTTAGAACCGAATAAGATGGAAGAACAAGAAGAGAAGGCGCCAAAGAAGGTTCTGTTAGACTTGAAACGAGGAGAAAATTAAAAACAGGTTATTAGAAAGAGAATGAACTATAATATTATTGCAGGAAGGAAGGAAGGAAGAAAGGAGAAGAGACAAGGGAAAGAGATGGGTTTAGAACCGAGTAAGAAGGAAAAACAAGAAGAGAAGGCGCCAAAGAAGATTATGTTAGACTTGAAACGAGGAGAAAATAAAAAAAAACAGGTTACTAGAAAGAGAATGAACAAAAATATTATTGCAGGAAGGAAGGAAGAAAGGAGAAGAGACAAGGGAAAGAGATGGGTTTAGAACCGAGTAAGAAGGAAAAACAAGAAAAGAAGGCGCCAAAGAAGGTTCTGTTGGACTTGAAACGAGGAGAAAATTAGAAACAGGTTATTAGAGAGAGAATGAACTAATCAAACTAACCAAAAATTAGAAACCCAAGCATCATGAGAGCTGGAAATACCCCCCCCCCCCCCCCCATTCCCTCCCCGAGAGAAAAGGAGACGATAGCGATGGAAATCAAACAGAAGATCCCACTGATAGACAAACTAACTAATAATCGAAATAATTAACCAAATGATCAACTGTCAGACTAATTCACTAAAGACTAACTCTCTGTCTGCCTATGCAACTAACTAACGAATGAGATTTATTAACTAAACTACCAACAAATTTTAAAAAGGTAATTGTCGAGCTAACGAGATAACCCACTGACCAACCAACTAACTAACTAACAAGGCTAACTAACCGAGCAGATAACTAACTAACGAAAACAAACAATCAATTAACCAAATCACCAGCAAACTAAATAACTCCCTCTCGAACTAACTAACAAACTAACCGAGCAGAGATAACTAACGCAAGCCAGCCAGCCCCAGTGACATGGTTCTCATTCATTTATTCACGCGTCTGGGCTCGTTTATTTATACATTTATTTATTTATATGATTTGTAGACACACAATGGCCAAAGTCGCTGAGAGGATGTTTTGTAATATTTATCACCTTTTCACTTTGATCGGATTGAAACTGATGGAACGCTCGTTGATAGCACGTGAGAGAGAGAGAGAGAGAGAGAGAGAGAGAGAGAGAGAGAGAGAGAGAGAGAGAGAGAGAGAGAGAGAGACTATATGAAAATTGAATATTGGTTACATCTAGAATTTCCACAAACGAATAATCAGAGAGAGAGAGAGAGAGAGTGGCAAGAAACCCTTGATGAAGGCCTGGACACACTCGTGGTGGCGCTAGACATTGCCGGCGCTTTTGATCGAGTGTGGCACTCTGGCCTTCTGGCAAAGCTTCGTGCCAAGGATATAGAGGGGAGTCTGTTGACTCTGCTCGAAGACTACCTCCAAGGTAGGTCGCTTCGGGTAGTCGTTAATGACCGGACCTCGACGCCTGCCCCTATAGGAGCCTCAGTTCCACAGGGCTCAATACTGGGGCCAGTCCTGTGGAACATCTACATAGATGACCTACTCCGCCAGCTCCCTGTAGTCAAAGCTTATGCCGATGACTGCACCATCGCTGTTTCGTACTGCCGTCGGGACATCAGGCGTGCCGTAGCTGCAGTCAACAGGCAGTTGCAGGTTGCTGAGGAGTGGGGGAAGTTGTGGCAGGTCAACTTTTCTCCCGACAAAACCCATGCTATGGTCGCCTCTCGGTCTCCCGCTGCTACACAGGGCGTGGAGGGACAACTACGGTTTGGCGACGTCCAGTTGCCCCTCCAGGATAACATCAAGGTCCTGGGAATCACCATCGACCGGGAGCTGCGCTACGACCAGCACATCGCGACTGTGGCCCGCCAGACCTCTCAGCGTGTGTCTGCCCTCCGCAGGGTGGCTGGCAGCCTGGACCCCCGAGGAATCCTGACGCTGTACAAGGCACAGATCCGCCCTTGTATGGAATACGGTGCCTTGTCGTGGATGTCCAGCGCCGTCACCCACACCCGGCGCCTTGACGCGGTGCAGAGACGCGCCCTCCGACTGCTGGGGGATGAGGTGGAGATCCCTGCCAGCATGACATCCCTGGAGCACCGTCGCGACGTAGCAGCACTGGCAGTCTGTCATAAGACTCAGGTGCTGCACACGCCTCATCTCAGCAGGCTGTGCTTGACGCCACACCTCGCCCAACGAGCGACGCGACAGGCAGCAGCCGGGAGCCAACGAGTGACGGTGCCACACTCACATACGTCGCAGCACCAGCGGACGTACAAGGCCAGGGCAGCGCGTCTTTGGAACGGCTTCACGGAGGCCACGCCTGATCTGGAACGCATGTCCACACACCAGGCGAAAGTAGCTGCCAACATTTGGAGAGGCACCCTCCCCACGCCGTTCCTGCTCCACACTTGACATGATTGTAAATATTGTAGTTAGTGTTTATCATATTTATAAGTTTATTATATTTATAATATATCCTGTGTACTTTGTAAGTATGTTTTATGTTTTTGTGCAGTTACCCTCACAGGTATCTATACATTTGAAAAACTTTTGAAATAGTTGTGGACGCCAACTCACAACTTTAAGTTTTCCATCTCTGTAAATATATGTATACATGTTTAGATAAAAAGAGAGAGAGAGAGAGAGAGAGAGAGAGAGAGAGAGAGAGAGAGAGAGAGAGAGAGAGAGAGAGAGAGAGAGAGAGAGAGAGAGAGAGAGAGAGAGAGAGAGAGAGAGAGAGAGAGAGAGAGAGAGAGAGAGAGAGAGAGAGAGAGAGAGAGAGAGAGAGAGAATTTACATAGAATTTACATAGAAAATCAGACCACACAGACCCCATGGTCCAGACTTGGTGGTCTGTCCTTAAACCTAAGTGATTTTACATTAATCAGAAGACTCCAAAACGTTGCATTTCTACTCTAGTTGATATTAAGTTGAAGGAAGTGACGGTCGAGCTTATTTTTGAAGGAGTCAATCGTGTTACACTGGACCACTGATGGTGGAAGCTTATTCCATTCTCGCACTACAACGTTGGTGAAGAAAAATTTGGTGCAGTCTGAATTTACTTGTCTACATCTGAGTTTTACGCCATTGTTCCTCGTGCGCAAAGTGTCATCGATCATAAACAATGTTGATCTGTCTACATTCGTGAAACCATTAAGTATTTTAAAACATTCGATCAGTTTTCCTCGGAGGCGACGTTTCTGAAGAGAGAACATGTTAAGGGTAGAAAGCCTTTCTTCGTAGGATTTGTTGCGCAAGGAAGGGATCATTTTCGTTGCCCGACGCTGAACACCTTCTAATTTAGCAATATCCTTTGCATGGTGGGGAGACCAAAACTGTACCGCATATTCCAAGTGGGGTCTGACTAAACTATTGTAGAGCGGGAGTATTACATCTTTATTCTTGAATAAAAAGTTTCTTTTAATGAAGCCCAACATTCTGTTCGCTTTATTTGCTGCATCGATGCATTGCTGTGAGAATTTGAGGTTTGACGCGATTTTGACCCCCAAGTCCTTGACGCATTGAACGCTTTTGAGTTTAACGCCGCGCATTTCGTATTCGAACTTCTTATTCCTCGTTCCAACTTGAAGGACCTGGCACTTGTCTACGTTAAAGGGCATCTCCCATCTATCCGACCAAGCTGAAATTTTGTGCAAATCCTCTTGGAGGCTTTGCCTGTCATCGTCAGTGAGAACCGAGTTACCAATCTTTGTGTCGTCTGCAATTTTACTAATGCGGTTATTGAGTCCAACATCCACGTCGTTGATGTAAATAATGAAGAGCACTGGGCCAAGGACCGAGCCCTGAGGGACGCCACTAGTGACAGGCGCCCACTCTGAGTTAAATCCGTCAATCACTACTCTTTGTTGTCTGTTGCTGAACCAATTCGCAATCCATTGGTTTACTTGACCGTCAATACCTATTTGCTTTAATTTGTAAAGTAATTTATGATGCGGGACTTTATCAAACGCTTTCTGGAAATCAAGATAGACTACGTCCAGTGATTTGGTTACGTCATAAACAGTGAAGAGGTCGTTATAAAAGGTTAATAGGTTTGATAGGCAGGATCTTTTGTTTCGGAAGCCATGTTGTGAGTCCCCAATTAATGAGTTGCTTTCAGGTAACTCTAAATTTGTCTCTAATTATGCCCTCAAGTAGCTTACCTACAACCGAATTTAGACTCATGGGCCTGTAATTACCTGGTACTTTTTTGTCTCCTTTCTTAAAAATCGGTGTCACGTTAGCCTTTTTCCAATCTGAAGGGACGATGCCTTGTCACAAGGACATATTGAACACGGTTGTGAGAGAGGAGAATATTTCACTCTTTGTTTCTTTAAGCAGAGTTGGATATACTTTGTCAGGTCCAGGACTTTTATTTGTTTTGAGTGATTTGAGGGCTTTAAGGACTTCATCGGGTTTTATTTCAAAGTTAGACAATGCATGCTCGGGATTTACATTAGTACTGGTGTTGGTGGTGGTGGTGGCGGGAGGACTGTTATTATTAAACACCGAGAAAAAGTAATTGTTTAATAGGTTTGCAAGAGAGAGAGAGAGAGAGAGAGAGAATCAGAATCAGAATCAGACTGCTTTATTCCATTAAAGTACAATGTACAATGGCTTTTCTCTTAATTACTAAATATTTTACATGTAAAATAGATATCATATATAAGACTTTTCTTTAACTACTCTTTTATCTTAATTACTAAATATATACATGGGATATCATATATAAGAACTTACTAGATATAATACATATATACGAGTTAAGTGTATATTATGTCCTTCACGCGTTCTTTACCAAAAGCCTCCTTGAAGAGTGTGAATAGTTAGGGTTTTCTTGAAGCTCGTGAGTGACGGGAGCTCTTTTATATTAGGGGGGAGCTTGTTCCATGCTCTTGGTCCACTTACTAATAGTGACCGCGCATCATTGTCTGTTCTCACTCTAGGGATAAATAGGTCTCCGTTTTGTCTCGTTACAAGTTCGTTAATTTGTGCTACATATGGTAAGTTTAGTAGCCACTCAGGATAACATTTATGGGTCACTTTATACACAATTATACACTGATCGAATTTCACTTTTTCTTTCATCTTTATCCACTTTAGTTCTTGTAACACAGGAGTAGCACGGTCGCGTCTTTTGTAGCCCCCAGCAGCAACTTTGGCAGCGAAGTTTTGCAGTTTTTGCACTCGCTGCATGAGGGTCTCATTGGTGTTGCCCCATATTTTTAATCCGTAATTGATTAGACTTAACACTAGTGTCTTGATAACAATCACTCTGGTGTCCTTATCAAATATATCCCTAATTATGTTTATGAACATTACAACCCCTATTACTTTTTTGTTGAGTTGATGTATGTGTGTGTCGAAAGTCATGTACTTGTCAAAGTAAACACCCAATATTTTAACATGTTTGCTTAGTGGTATATCACTTCCGTCAAAGTTGATGGTCATATCATCTGGTAAGCTCGATAACAGTTGCCGTGTGCCGATAAATATAAATTGGGTTTTGTTAGAATTCAACATAAGGCCACTTTTTAGGAAGTAAGTCTTGGCATTCGACAGTGTTACTTTAGCTCTGGTTATTAGCTGGTCTATGTTATTAATGTTGTCAATGTGGATAAACTGTGTGTCATCTGCGTACTGAACCAGTATACAGTCGCTGATGTGATCTGAGATATCATTAACAAAAATAGTAAAAAGAATACGGCCAAGGATAGAGCCTTGTGGGACTCCATGTGTTATTAAGGATTTGGGTGATATGTGATTGTTTTGCCGGACTGATTGAGTTCTGTTTGATAGGTAGTCATGGATCCAGAAAGGGTCTATGCGTAGTTTAAGGCATCGCTGCAGCAAAATGTCGTGGTTAACACTGTCGAATGCCTTCGATAAGTCACATAAAGTTATCATAGTTATTCTCTTATTATCTAGGTTACTATATACATTATTGGATATTACTGTGAGAGCAGTTTCAGTAGATAACTTCGGCCTGAAACCGTGTTGAAAGTCAGAAAGTAAAGCATTCCCTTCTATCAACTCGACACAATCTTCCAAACACCTATCCCCTATTCTTCGACAACACTCAGCTGTCACCTTCTTCAACACTAAACATCCTCGGTCTGTCCTTAACTCAAAATCTCAACTGGAAACTTCATATCTCCTCTCTCGCTAAATCAACTTCCTCGAGGTTGGGCGTTCTGTATCGTCTCCGCCAGTTCTTCTCCCCCGCGCAGTTGCTATCCATATACAGGGGCCTTGTCCGCCCTCGTATGGAGTATGCATCTCACGTGTGGGGGGGGGGCTCCACCCACACAGCTCTTCTGGACAGAGTGGAGGCTAAGGCTCTTCGTCTCATCAGCTCTCCTCCTCCTACTGATAGTCTTCTACCTCTTAAATTCCGCCGCGATGTTGCCTCTCTTTCTATCTTCTATCGATATTTCCACGCTGACTGCTCTTCTGAACTTGCTAACTGCATGCCTCCCCCCCTCCCGCGGCTCCGCTGCACACGACTTTCTACTCATGCTCATCCCTATACTGTCCAAACCCCTTATGCAAGAGTTAACCAGCATCTTCACTCTTTCATCCCTCACGCTGGTAAACTCTGGAACAATCTTCCTTCATCTGTATTTCCTCCTGCCTACGACTTGAACTCTTTCAAGAGGAGGGTATCAGGACGCCTCTCCTCCCGAATCTGACCTTGCTTTTGGCCACCTCTTCTGATTCTTTTATGGGAGCAGCGATTAGCGGGCTTTTTTTTTATCATTGTTTTTTGTGTGCCCTTGAGCTGCCTCCTTTGTTGTAAAAAATAAAAGGTGGTCAGAAAGTTGCTTAGCTTCAATTTTTTCTAAGACCTTTGATATTACAGGGAGGAGAGGTATAGGTCTGTAATTGGAGTTGATATTGCTATCCCCTCCTTTAAAAATCGGGACAACAATGGCATGTTTCCATGGGGTGGGAAATTTACCTGTAACTATTGAGGTGTTGAATATGCATGTTAGGTAGAAAGCTGTAACAAAAAGGCTGTCTTTTATGAAATTTAAAGAAATGCCATCGCTACCTACAGCTTTGGTCTCCTTTAGTTTGGATATTGTTAGAATTACAGTCTCAACATCAACTGGTTTAGGTCTCAAGAAGTTATTTGTGTCTAAGTTATCAATAGTGTCATGAGTTACTCGTACGTTGTCTGAGTTAGTATTATTGTTAGTAGAGTAATTTTTGCACCTCTCAAAAGTTTTTCTTCTTACGTTAGCAAAGTAGTTGTTAAAATCCTCCGCCTTGTCATTAATATCTTCGTTAGTGATGATGTTGTTATTAGGTTTATTGTTAGGCACTATACCTCTAATATTACTCCACATTTGTGACGAGTTGCCTTTACTTTGACGGAATTTATTATGATAGTATGTCTTTTTTGCCTTATGAAGCTTATCCTTAACGCGTTTCTTTTCTTCTTTATATTTGTTGTAAAGTTGTGTGTTATGTCGATCTGATTTTAACTGGCCTTGTAAGCTATCCCTGTACTTCATGTTATCTCTTACTTCTTTGTCAATCCATGGAGCAGGTGGTCTGTTTATATATTTAGTCGTCATTGGGGCAACTTGGTCTAGGCAAGAATTGAATATTGTGTTAAGTATATTCACCTGTTCGTCAATGTCATCAATTAACGTGATACTATTTAAACAGTCTGAGCTGTTTAGCAATGCATCACAAAAGTTATCTTTATTGTATGTAGCCATGCTTCTGAAAGTTTTCTTTATTTTTGTTCGTTTGGGTTTGCTGATGTCGATTTTTGAGATAATCATGTCGTGATCTGCGATAGTACTGGGAAAGCAATCAGAGGTAACAATACTTTCTTTTTTGTTTGTGATAAGAACATCAAGTAGTGTGGCAGACTGGGGGGTGACACGTGTTGGTTTACTTATTACTTGGGATAAACCGCAAGCTTCAATTATTTTCTTCAGGTTGCTGTTGTTAACTAGAAGGTTATCGTTAAGATCGCCTAACACATACATGGGTTTCTTTCTTAGGTTAACGTGCTTGAAGACTTCCATTAGATAATCATATGAGGTAGCAGGGGCTTTGGGATGTCTGTATAAGCATCCTACAATGATTGATGGTAGTTTTCTCCTTTGAACTGTGATCCATATGTTTTCGATTCCAGCACAGGGTTCAACATCTGGTGTAATGATCTTGGAGCTTAGATTATCCTTAGCATAAAGACACACTCCACCTCCGCGGCCCTTATCGTGTCGAAATAAATTGTAACCTGGTATTATTATTAGTGAGTCAGGTGTTTGTTGATGAAGCCAAGTCTCACTAACACAGAGAATGTCAATATCACGGTCATATAATAGTAATTTTATTTCATCGAAGCTAGATAGAAGAGACTGGGCATTGATGTGTTCTACGGAGAGACCGTCCTTAGCTTTACTATAATATTCAACGGCAACGTCTTCTTCGCCAATGACCTATCCTCTGTAATAGTTACATAGTCTATTTTTGTGGCCTAATTGGTAGCATGTTGTGCACCGTATTTTATGGTCAAACCTGCATGTGTTTTGCGTGTGGTTTGTTTCCCCACAGTTGTAGCACGCTCCTCTTCTGCGTGGCCATGGTTGCGGTGGTGGTGATGGTGTGGAGCAGACTCTGGGTGTGGGGGTGGGGGGGGCTTCTAGTCCATCCATGGGAGAGATGCTGCTGAGAGTTGTCATATCGGAGGTGGGAGGTCAGGTAGTGAGGGTTAGTGCCCCTCCTATCGTCAGGTGTGGGACCAGGAGAGAGAGAGAGAGTACACCCAAGAGATCAATTTCTTTCCCTAAATGGAAGTGCATGCTGCTGGGGGGAGGAGGGGGAGGTAGGCAGAGTGGTTAGTGGACGCAAGAAAAGTACAAATAGATGAAGTGTACCACCGGAGAGAGTTAGGGGAAACAGAAATGATGTACAGAGGATTGCTCAGAGGAACAACAGGAAGGAAGGAGAGAAGGAAAGTCTCATTTGGATGCAGGCAGAGAAAGCAAAAAGAGAGAAGGAAGAATTGCGGAGGAAATGAAAGCGGTACACAATTACTGGAGAAGATGATGTGTTGAGTGACATTACGGTTTTGAGAAGAAGAAAAAAGAAAATTAAGAAAAAAGAGAAGGGGGTTGAGAGGAGTAAGAGAAGATCTTGTGTTGGGAATCTAATCTAACTAACTGTAATTCATAAAAAGATACACGATGATAGAAAAGGTGTTACACGATACTGCACATTGCAAAGGATTGTGAAGAAAACATGATGCTGACCAACACTAATAAGAACCGAGAAGGAAGCAGTAAACGTATGAATGGAATGTGAAGGGAGAGGAAAGGTGTGATGCTGACTGAACCTAATAAGAGTAATGGTAGTAGTACGCTTAGGAAGGGATTGTGAAAGGAAAGGAAAGGTATGGTGTAAAAAGCCGAGACAGGTAGGAGTACACGCATGAAGGGATTGTGGATGGAAACGAAAGTATGATGCTGCTGAAACCTAACAAGATGCGAGAAAGGTGATACACGAATTTGAAGTAGGAGGGAAGGAGGTGCTATAGTAAACCAATGAATGGGAACAGAAGTGTGAGTGTGGAAATGCTGAACCGATAAGGGTGGCACACGAATATATAAGAAGGAAGGGAAGGAGGTGCTAGAGTAAACCAATGAAAGGGAACAGAAGTGTAAGTGTGAAAATGCTGAACTGATAAGGGTGGCACACGAATATATAAGAAGGAAGGGAAGTAGGTGTTAAATAAACCGAAAGGGGTTAACAGTATGAACAGAAGTGAAAAATGTGTGTAGATGCCTGTTGAAATCTAACAAGAAGCGACAAAGAAAGAGGAGGGATGTAGCTGCTCATCAACCCAACAAGAGGGTGCTAAAGGAGGTGAAAAAGGTGTTAAGACGCTGCCTAAACGCAACTCAAACGAATTCAGGTGTAACTTATAGATAAGGTGAGGAGGTGTTTTACCAATTTAGCAGGAGTGAAAGGAAGAGTGGATAACATGGAAACATGGAAACATGGAAATGCAGGCAACAGAAAGCCTATTGACTCATAACGAGGTCGCCCGCTTGGGTGATTTAATCTGCTCGACAGCCACATGGGGCTTGAGGAGCAGATGAAAGCACCTCGATATTGGGGAGCAGATGAAAGCACCTCGATATTGCGGAGCAGATGAAAGCACCTCGTTATTCAGTTTACTCCCGACGCAGCGAAATGACGGTCGATTCTATATTTGAAGGAGTTGATGGTATTCGCATTTACTACTTCTGGGGGAAGATTGTTCCAGTGGCGGATGACTCGGTTTATAAAGAAACTCCTTCCAATGTCTGTGTTACATCTACTCGACTGAATGGGTAAACCGTTATTTCTAGTTCTTGAGTTGGTTTGCAGTTCAAAGAATTTGGAGTAATCGACGTTATTGAACTTTTTCAGGTACTTGAAGACTTGAATCATATCCCCTCGTAGGCGTCTTTTCTCCAATGTAAAGAGATTGAGTCGCTTGAGTCGTTCCTCGTATGGTTGAGGCCTTAAGGTTGGAATCATATTCGTGGAGCGTCGTTGAATCCTTTCCAGTACATCAATGTCCTTTCTGTAATTAGGAGACCAGAACTGTATTGCATACTCGAGGTGCGGTCTTACCATGGAATTATACAAGGATTGCATCACGTTTGGTGTTTTACACTCGAAGTTCCTCGCTATGAACCCGAGCATAGTGTTGGCTTTGTTATATGCTTTTTTACAGCGATTCGCGTGTTTTAGGTCACTTCTGATAGTGACTCCAAAATCTTTTTCCTCCTGCATCTCCTGCAGAGGTTTCCCATTCATGATGTATGTGTGGTTACTATTTTGGGACCCAATGTGGATGACTTTGCGTTTGTCAACATTAAAGGACATTTGCCATTTTCCCGACCATTCGATAATGTGATTGAGGTATTTCTGAATGATTTCGCAGTCGATCTTTGTGAGGGCCTTTCCACCCACCTGGGTGTCATCAGCAAATTTCGATATTGTGGATTTCAGTCCTGATTCTAGGTCATTGATATATATATATATATATATATATATATATATATATATATATATATATATATATATATATATATATATATATATATATATGATAAAGAGGATGGTTCCCAGCACTGACCCTTGAGGCACTCCACTGGTGACTGGAAGCCAATCGGAAGGCTGTCCGTTGAGTAGTACTCGTTGTTCTCTGCCGGTGAGCCAATCTCTTATCCACGCGATGAGATTGGCTCCAATGCCCACCGAGTGCAGTTTCCTAAGGAGTCGCTCTTGTGGTACCTTGTCGAAGGCTTTCTGAAAGTCCAGGTATATAACATCACTTGGAATGTGGGCATCCCAGTTCTTATATGTACAGTCGACGATAGAGAGTAGTGTCACGGTTTTCAGAATGTTTAGTCTGGTGGCGGTATCTGGCAACTATACCACGGTGGCGCATTCACTGGTGATGTTAGTGACTCGTTTCAGTGTGTATCGTGTGTGTGTGACCGCGAAATTATAATATTGTATAATATTATATTATATTATAATATAATGTAGTTAGAAATATACAAGATTACATGAATTCAATTTAGAAATGCGATAATGAATGTCTTCTACATGATGATGATGATGACGACGAGGTAAAACATCACGAACAGTCCGAAACACTTTCTTATTAAACTTTGAAAATACCGTGTGCAATGCTGTCCTTCACAGAGGCAGGCAGTAATTCATGCTCCTTACCATCAAACAGCAAATAGGCTTGAGGGTCTGTTTAACTTGCAGCCTTAATTCCCGTTACTATAAAGCCTCAAAGACAGTTCAGGAGATCATTAAAAATCTAAAATCATTTCTCAATGAAGATTACGTAATATCAAAGTATAAATACATGTGTGTGTGTGTGTGTGTGTGTGTGTGTGTGTGTGTGTGTGTGTGTGTGTGTGAGTGTGTGTTGATCTCGGGGCGTCGCTGACTAGATGACCCCTTCGTTTTTCGCTGATGGACATATGTCTCCCGTCCCCACCCAGTCTCTCTCTCTCTCTCTCTCTCTCTCTCTCTCTCTCTCTCTCTCTCTCTCTCTCTCTCTCTCTCTCTCTCTCTCTCTCTCTCTCTCTCTCTCTCTCTCTCTCTCTCTCTCTCTCTCTCTCTCTCTCTCTCTCTCTCTCTCTCTCTCTCTCTCTCAATGCGCGTAGCCTAAGAAACAAATTTGATGAACTGAGATGTCTTGCTTTAACAGAAAATTTTGACATAATTGCTATAACCGAAACATTTATCGACACCACAAATATTGATTAAAGTTCCGAATACAACATAGATGGCTACAGACTCTTCAACAAAGATCGTGTAAACCGTAGAGGCGGTGGCGTCGCCCTTTATGTCAAAAGCTATTTGCAACCCACTGACAAAACACCGGGAAACAGTAACGTTGAACATTTGTGCGTGCGAGTAAACATTGCAAAAGTCAACTTAAATATATCTGTCACCTACAGACCTCCCGGGCAATCACTCGATGACGACCTTGAAATGTACAGCGTCTTAAGGCAGTCACTTAATAACAGCGACTCACTGATATTAGGAGACTTTAACCTCCCCCATATCGACTGGGCGACACTGTCAGGTACAGAAGGCGAGTCACATAGAAAGATCGAATTTCTAGAAGAAAATTATCTAAGCCAAATGGTTTCTGAGCCAACTCGAAAAAATAATATACTCGACCTTGTTATAACGACCCAAGATAACCTAATCAGTAGTGTCACGGTAGGAGAACACCTCGGTTCTTGCGATCATAAATTAGTGCGCGTCGACATTAAAGCTCAATCATCAGTGACTGAAAATAAAGTAAAGGTGCCCAATTTCAAAAGAGCTAACTTCGTAGAAATCCGACAAAAACTAACAGAAATACAACTATCAGGTGACGGCAACGTAAAGGAAGCCTGGCTAAGCCTTAAAAATCACTTACTCACTCAGCAGAACACATTCGTCCCCTTGTGCGAGAAGCGAATTAACACTAATAAAAGCCCACCGTGGTTTAATAGCGAAATTAAACAATCAGTCAATGAGAGAAAATTGTTTTACAGGTTAAAGAAAGAACAAAGCACGCCCGAAAACATTAGACTTTATAATGATGCCAGGCGACGAGTAAAAAGACTAGTAGGTCAGGCAAAGCGTAGATACGAAGAAAATATTGCAGCCAACTGTAAAAATAATCCGAAATCTTTCTTCAGTTACATAAACAACAGAAAGGCGATCAAAAGTGGTATTGGACCTTTAACAAACAGCGACGGTGCACTAGTGACTGACAGCCAACACATTGCAAACCTCTTAAACAATTACTTTTCCTCGGTGTTTAATACTAACAGTCTTCCTCTCGCTACCACCAACACCAGTACTATTGTAAATCTCGAGCATGCATTGCCTAATTTGAAATAACAACCGATGAAGTCCTTAAAGCTCTCCATTCACTTAAAACAAATAAAAGTCCTGGGCCTGACAAAGTATATCCAACTCTGCTGAAAGAAACAAAGAGCGAAATACTCTCCCTCACAACCGTATTCAATATGTCCTTGCGACAAGGCATCGTACCTTCAGATTGGAAAAAGGCTAACGTGACACCGATTTTCAAGAAAGGAGACAAAAAAGTACCTGGTAATTACAGGCCCATTAGTCTAACTTCGGTTGTAGGTAAGCTACTTGAGGGCATAATTAGAGACAAAATTGTGAATTACCTTGAAAGCCACTCATTGATTGGGGACTCACAACATGGCTTCCGAAACAAAAGATCCTGCCTATCAAACCTATTAACCTTTTATAACGACCTCTTCACTGTTTATGACGTAACCAAATCACTGGACGTAGTCTATCTTGATTTCCAGAAAGCGTTTGATAAAGTCCCGCATCATAAATTACTTTACAAATTAAAGTAAATAGGTATTGACGGTCAAGTAAACCAATGGATCGCGAATTGGTTGAGCAACAGACAACAAAGAGTAGTGATTGACGGATTTAACTCAGAGTGGGCGCCTGTTACTAGTGGCGTCCCTCAGGGCTCGGTCCTTGGCCCAGTGCTCTTCATTATTTACATCAACGACGTGGATGTTGGACTCAATAACCGCATTAGTAAATTTGCAGACGACACAAAGATTGGCAACTCGGTTCTCACTGACGAAGACAGGCAAAGCCTCCAAGAAGATTTACACAAAATTTCAGCTTGGTCGGATAGATGGGAGATGCCCTTTAACGTTGTCAAGTGACATGTCCTTCAAGTTGGAACGAGGAATAAGAAGTTCGAATACGAAATGCGCGGCGTTAAACTCAAAAGCGTTCAATGCGTCAAAGACTTGGGTTAAAATCGCGTCAAACCTCAAATTCTCACAGCAATGCATCGATGCAGCAAATAAAGCGAACAGAATGTTGGGCTTCATTAAAAGAAACTTTGTATTCAAGAATAAAGATGTAATACTCCCGCTCTACAACAGTTTAGTCAGACCCCACTTGGAATATGCGGTACAGTTTTGGTCTCCCCACCATGCAAAGGATATTGCTAAATTAGAAGGTGTTCAGCGTCGGGCAACGAAAATGATCCCTTCCTTGCGCAACAAATCCTACGAAGAAAGGCTTTCTACCCTTAACATGTTCTCTCTTGAGAAACGTCGCCTCCGAGGAAAACTGATCGAATGTTTTAAAATACTTAATAGTTTCACGAATGTAGACAAATCAACATTGTTTATGATCGATGACACTTTGCGCACGAGGAACAATGGCGTAAAACTCAGATGTAGACAAGTAAATTCAGACTGCACCAAATTTTTCTTCACCAACGTTGTAAAGGAGAATGGAATAAGCTTCCACCATCAGTGGTCCAGTGTAACACGATTGACTCCTTCAAAAATAAGCTCGACCGTCACTTCCTTCAACTTAATATCAACTAGAGTAGAAATGCAACGTTTTGGAGTCTTCTGATTAATGTAAAATCACTTAGGTTTAAGGACAGACCACCAAGTCTGGACCATGGGGTCTGTGTGGTCTGATTTTCGATGTAAATCTATGTAAATCTCTCTCTCTCTCTCTCTCTCTCTCTCTCTCTCTCTCTCTCTCTCTCTCTCTCTCTCTCTCTCTCTCTCTCTCTCTCTCTCTCTCTCTCTCTCTCTTTTTAGGTATTAAAAATTATACGTTTCCACAGCTACTGACGTGACAGCTCAACTGCAGTGCCTGCGGACATAAGGGCTTTAATAGAATACCGCTGCTCCAGCCATCAATGCCCGCGGTCGACGACGCCATCATGTGAACGTTTATAGCCTATTATTACGTATTAAAAAATTATAAAGAACAAGATCTCGGCTGTCAGGAATTTTTTGTTTTTAGTTAAAAGGCATAACAATCTCCCCTAATAAGTGCAGCATATTTTTAAATGTATCATAGTTTGATAAACAACTTAGAGTTGCTCTTGACTAAATTTGAACGAAACTAAAAGCTCGTGTCAAAATGTAGCGACAGAGCCTAAAGAAAAAATATTTATTAAGCGTTAGCGACGGGCACTTTTGATTAATATCTATCTTAAAATTATGTAGAGTGCACCTGTGACCACCAATCACCACAACAGTACGATTTCGATAGAATATAATAATTTTCATGTCGCGTGGAGGGGTTGCCAGATGTCGCTTTCTGAACGAAACTTACTGGACAGTGTGTCACTACTCTCTATAGCCGACTGTACCTTGGAAAAAGTCTAATAAATTCGTTAGGCAGGAGCGCTTTTTTCTTAAGCCATGCTGGGTGTCGCAGATTATATTATTGTCTTCAAGAAACTTAACAAGTTTGTCTCTAATAATCTTTTCGAGTATTTTTCCTGTCACTGATGTCAAACTTATGGGCCTGTAGTTTAATGCAACGCTTTTGTCTCCTTTTTTGAAAATCGGTGCTACGTTCGCCATCTTCCAGTCTTCCGGAACTTTGTTCAGTTGAACAGACTGGTTGAATATGTTAGTGAGTGGCTGAAGTATTTGTTGTTTAAGCTCTTTTAATAACCGCGTGGACAAACCATCAGGTCCTGTTGACTTGCTCGTGTCGAGTTTGTCCAAATACTTTTTCACTTCTTGGTCGCATATTGAGACAATTTTCAGGGGCGTGATTCCCCTCGGCGGGTCAGGGCTCTCGGAAATGGTTTCGATGTCCTCGACTGTGAATACCATAGCTGGGCACGATAACATAATAACATAAAATATTATTCCCGATAACCGATAACTGATAATGGAAAACCTTATCGGTGATAACCGATGTTCGTTAACTGGAGACACAAATATAGGCGATAACCGATAACCGATACCGATATAAATTCACAATTCCGATACTAGCTAGCGATAAGTCCGATAGGCGAAATAGGTACTATATTGATATTTCAAATAAAAAACATAGATGAATTGAAGTTTTCATTATATCCGTATTTTAGAAAACTTACGAAACATGAAAACCACTCGTCGACACATACCTATGGACGGTAATACAAGAAACGCCTGAACCAGTGTTGTGTTATTTGGCATCCCCACCGTCAAAGCTAGCGCTTTTGTTTACAAACATTGGTCTCTCGTGAACTGTGCATGCTCAGACCACCAAGCGTAGACCTGTACAGTCTCACAAATCTTTTTAACCGTAATTAAGAGTTACTGGAAGGCTGAATAGGACATACAGTACCACTACCACCATCCCCGCTGTTTCTAGACCGACACTCTGTACGAGTTGTATTTATATGTACAGAGTGTCGTTCTAGAAACAGCGAGGATGGTGGTACTGTATGTCTGATTCAGCCTTCCAGCAACTCTTAATGTGTTAAAAGTTTTCAGAGACTGTATTAGGCTACACTTACTGGTCTGAACATGCACAGTTCACGAGAGACCAGTGTTTGTAAACAAAAGCGCCAGCTGTTGAAGATGGGACACCAAATAACACAACACCGGGTGCCTTCAATACCATGGCATGTTCACAAACGAATATGGAATATCAAATTTGAGGCAGTGAATAATCATTTTTTGGGCAAAGTTAAATGATTTTTCTCTTTGATATATTGATTTTTGAGTCTAACATAAAAAAATAACCTAGTGTTTTAATGTTGATGATCTAAGTATGAAATCTCTTCACCGAACATACTTCATACCCCGAAGTTTTTTCATACAATTCCGGGCGCCCGGGCCACGCATGCGCAGTAGGGAGGAGACAACGGTTTTTTTTTCTGAGGCAGAAAAAAGTAGCGATTATCGCTCTCTATAGTTTGGTAACAAAAGTAACGAAGATACTGATATATATTTAAATAAGTAGCGAATGGACGATATCCCGATTTTGTTATCAGTGATAAAGTATCGCGATAACTTATCGCGATAACGCCCAGCTATGGACTGAATACGGATGCAAAGTTACTGTTGAGGATTCTGGCCATCTGTTTACTGTCCTGAGTTTCAGATGCAGTCTCGTCTGTCAGGGGACTAATATTGGATTTTACTTTCTTTTTCGATCTCATGTATGTGAAGAATTTCTTGGAGTTAGTTTTGATTTCGCGTGCTATTTACTTTTCATAGTTGCGTTTACTACTCCGAATAAGGCTGCGACAAGCTCTGAGGCTGTTGTGGTACTGTGTACGGGCTTCGGCCGTGTCATTCTATTTCATCAGATTATAATTCCTTTTTTTTTTTTTTTAGGTTTACTGCCCTTTTTATTTCTCTGGTCATCCACGGTGGATCTACGGCCCCATTTACTCGCTTGGATTTCGTAGGCACTGTACCCTTCTCTACCTGCAACAGCTTATCTTTGAAGACGTTCCACGCGTTGTCGATTGTATTGTCGGTGAGGTCAAGCTGGTCCCAGGTCATAGGGGAAGCAGCGCACGGGCTAAATTGAAATTTCCTTTTTTGTAATATGGTATCACTGACGGATTATCTACGAGTTTGTGACATATGACGATGAGAACTGTGGAATCCCTGATTGATGGTGACCTGCACGGATAAGAGTAATGCATGAAGATGAAGAGCACATGTTACCTAGATCTACTTTTTTTTTTTTACAACAAAGGAGGCAGCTCTAGGGCACAAAAAAAAGGAAACAATAATAAAAAAAGCCCGCTACTCGCTGCTCCTATAGAAAGAATCAAAAGAGGTGGCCGAAAGAGAGGTCAATTTCGGGAGGAGAGGTGTCCTGATACCCTCCTCTTGAAAGAGTTCAAGTCGTAGGCAGGAGGAAATACAGACGAAGGAAGATTGTTCCAGAGTTTACCAGCGTGAGGGATGAAAGAGTGAAGTTGCTGGTTAACTCTTTCATAAGAGGTTTGGACAGTATAGGGATGAGCATGAGTAGAAAGTCGTGTGCAGCGGGGCCGCGGAAGGGGGGGAGGCATTCAGTTAGCAAGTTCAGAAGAGCAGTCAGCGTGAAAATAGCGATAGAAGATAGAAAGAAAGGCAACATCGCGGCGGAATTTAAGAGGTAGAAAACTATCAGTAGGAGGAGGAGAGCTGATGAGACGAAGAGCCTTATTTTCCACTCTGTCCAGAAGAGCTGTGTGAGTGGAGCCCCCCCACACGTGAGATGCATACTCCATACGAGGGCTGACAATGCCCCTGTATATAGATAGCAACTGTGCGGGAGAGAAGAACTGGTGGAGACGATACAGAACGCCCAACCTCAAGGAAGCTGATTTAGCGAGAGAGGAGATATGAAGTTTCCAGTTGAGATTTTGAGTTAAGGATAGACCGAGGATATTTGTTGAAGAAGGTGACAGCTGAGTGTTGTCGAAGAATAGGGGATAAGTGTTTGGAAGATTGTGTCGAATTGATAGGTGGATAAATTGAGTTTTTGAGGCATTGAAGGACGCAAGGTTCCTTCTGCCCAGATCGGAAATGATAACAAGGTCTAAGGTTAAGCGTTCTGCAGCCTCCAGTCTGGAGTCGTGTACTTCCTGTTGGGATGGCCTTCTTTTGAAAGAAGTTGAATGATGCAGAGTGGAGTCGTCGGCGTATGTGTGGACAGGACAGTTTGTTATGGAAAGAAGATCATTGATGTATAACAGGAAGAGAGTGGGTGATAAGACAGAGCCTTGTGGAACACCACTGTTCATAGGTTTAGGGGAAGAACAGTGATCCTCTACCACCGCAGAGATAGAACGGCCGGAAAGGAAACTGGAGATAAAGGAACAGAGAGAGGGATAGAATCCGAAAGAGGGCAGTTTAGAAATCAAAGACTTGTGCCAGACTCTATCGAAGGCTTTCGATATGTCTAGCGCAACTGAGAAAGTTTCACCGAAACGGCTAAGAGAGGATGACCAAGAGTCAGTTAAGAGAGCAAGAAGATCGCCAGTAGAACGCCCCTTGCGGAATTGGCGATCAGATAAAAGGTTAGAAGTGGAAAGGTACTTTTGAATCTTCCTGTTAAGGATTGATTCAAAGCTTTAGATAGGCAGGAAAGTAAAGCTATAGGGCGGTAGTTTGAGGGATTGGAACGGTCACCCTTCTTAGGCACAGCCTGTACGAAGGCATACTTCCAGCAGGAAGGAAAGGTAGATGTTGATAGGCAGAGACGAATGAGTTTGACCAGGCAGGGTGTCAGCACGTAGGCACAGTTTTTTTAGAACAATAGGAGGCACTCCATCAGGTCCTGCTCACAAAGGTCAAGTTGTTTAAGTGCAACTTCCTTAAGTCTCGTATTCAGTTTTTGGGTCACCTTGTCGATGGAGATGGTATTCACATTGTTGATTCTAAAATCACTGCCGTCAAAGACTTTCCTACACCCAAAGCTACTGACCATGTTCGCTCTTTTCTAGGCCTTGCTGGTTATTATAGAGCATTTGTCAAAAAAACTTTGCGTCTATCGCATCCCCTGTAACGCGTCTTGTAAAGAAGAATGTTCCCTTCGTGTGGAACGACGCTCATCAACAGAGTTTTCATACTCTCAAGCATGCTCTGACACATGCCCCGATCTTAGCGTTTCCTGATTACACCTTGCCTTTTACTATGTGCACAGACGCTTCTTCTTTTGGCATTGGTGCAGTTTTAATGTAGATTGTAGATGGACAACGTCCACATGTCATTGCTTACGCTAGCCGTATACTTACAGATCCTGATTCAAGGTACTTTGTAACTCACCTTGAAGCTCTAGCTGTTGTCTGGGCCCTCAGATTATTCAAGAATATTATTTTTAATTATCCTATAACAGTTTACACTGACCACACTGCAGTTACAACTCTTTTCATTGGCAAGAATCTCACCGGCCGCCTGGCTAGGTGGTACCTCACCATCCAACAGTTCAACCTTGTGATAAAGAATCTACCGGGTTAAGCCAACACTGTCGCTGATGCGTTGTCCCGGCATATTCCTGTCGCTGTAGTTTCTCTGGTCCAGAACTTCTCACTTGACGAGCTTCAGACGGCCCAACGTCATGACGCGTTATGGTCTAAAGTCGTCTACGCCCTCGAGTCTGGCGATGACTCCACATTACCTCATCCACCTGTGCCCCTTTCTGCCTTTTTCCTTACAGGATGGCATTGTTTGTCGCACAGTGGCCATTCATGAAAGAGGCGTTACCCAGGTTATCATCCCTACTGCTCTGGTGAAGACTGTCCTGCAACTTCTTCATGACGTTCCGCATGGTGCTCACCAAGGACGGGACAGAACCTTAGCTGCGGCTCGTGCTAAATATTACTGGCCTACGATGAGACTTGATATTGAAAAACATATTGCGCAGTGTCTGTCTTGTGCACAAACCAAAGGTTTTACTAAGACTGCTCCAATTTTGGACTATCCGCTACCTGACGGACCTTTAGATGTTGTTGGCATTGATCTGTTACAGCTCCCTTGCGTTCATCAAGGCTCCTCATACGTCCTTGTCTGCGTTGATCACTTCAGCTGTTTTGTGGTCTTAGCGCCATTACGCGGTAAGTCTGCTACAACAGTCCCTCATGCACTTGTCTCTAACCTGATTAGTCCCTACACGTCTCTCCGTCTACTTCTCTGTTATAATATGACAGAATTTAAGAACAAATTTCTTCGTGACATTTGCCAACAGTTTAAAATTAAACAAACATTCATTACTGCACATCATCTGATGTCTAACGGCCTTGTCGAAAGGACCAAGAGGAAGATTCTAGAGATTCTGCGTCATTATGCAGGTCGTTTTCAGGAATCTTGGGAAGATTGGCTACCCATGTTGCTGCTTGTATTAACAACTCTGTCAATTCCTCCACAGACAAAGCGCCTCACTACATCCTTTTTTTGCTTTGGCAAAAGACTGTCTTATGATGCTATTCTGCAGACTCCTCGCCCCCTCTATTCCTTTAACGACTACGCTCAGATGCAGCTCCACAATTTTCAAACTACTTATGCTTCTGTGAGGGATAAGCTTGAAGCTTCCCGCGAGGAGAAGCTGCGTAAACAACACCTCCAAGCAGGTCCCATCACCTTCAGTATCGGAGAATCTGTGATAAAGCATGTACATTCTCCACGAAAAGTTATCGAACACCTGGGGACGATGGATGTGAAAATACATCGATCGTGGCTAGTCGCCTCGGAATGGTTGGTACCCCTGGTTGTGATGCTGCATCTGAATCCATTACTGTACCGTATATGATACGTTTCGATCATCTGTTGATTTGATGGTCGCAGTAAGTCACACGTACTCACGTTAGTCTCGGCGGAGCCCCCACAAGGCCCGCGCAAAGGCATTATTATCCCTCACACTGAAGGGCTCAGTTATCGCCAAACCACGGCGGATTGATGTGTCCATCTCTACCATATCACTATGGGTCAGCATATATGTGGAAACAGGCTCCACTAGTGACACTCCTCGAAGCCTCGAAGCAGACTTAACAGTAAAATCGGCGGAGGCGGTGCATACACTCATATTTCATAGTCGTTCCACTATAATCTGGCGGGCCGGGGGGTGGCGGGTGCGGGGTCAGCTAAGCCCCGCAGCTGCCACATACTCTCAATACTTCCCGCTTCCTCTTATATGTCAGCTATTTACTACCTTTAAATGAATTTAATTAAATAACTAGGCTGGAGTAGGTAGGAAGACACCTACCGAACGGGCGCAAGCCACTCCCGGTGAGGTATATATGGGAGGTGAGAAGGGAGCTGAAGCCCTCCAAAGACCCTTCCCATGTCCTCACTAACCGTTTCCCTATTGTCTCACCAACACCGGAGAGTAGTTCAGCATGCTCTCTAAAGACAGATCCTCTCTTTATCCACACCACACTACATTCACACAACATATACACCTTTTCCCAAAATTAAAATTTCAAAATGGCGCACATACACCAAGCCTCGGAGTCCCCGCCTTTTGGGGGACCACAAATTCCCCCAGGGAGGACTCCCCTTCTGGCTGCCGACCCGAGAGGTGTCTTGATAACTCCTCAAACCTCTTTCTTCTCAATTTCTGCAACATTCGCGGTCTTCGCTCTAATTTTCATTCTGTGGAACATCATCTCTCCTCCTCTAAACCTCACCTTCTCTTCCTCACCGAAACACAGGTTTCTGAGGCTACTGACAGCAATCTCTACTCTGTTCCCTCCTACTATCTCTATCCTAAATTTCAATCCAAAGCTGGATGTTGCGCCTACGTGCGCAACGACATCACTTGCTCTCGTGCCCACAACCTTGACTCTTCTGAATTTTCCACCATCTGGTTAAGACTTCACTGTCATTCTATTACTAAATACATCTGTGCTGTTTATCTCTCACCTAACTCTACCAACTATGTAAAATTCTTTGACTATTTGAATTCTAAAGTGGAGCACATCTTGACCCACTCTCCCTTCACTGAAATCTCCATCCTAGGAGATTTCAATGTTCACCACCAGCTTTGGCTTTCATCCTCTTTCACTGACCATCCTGGTGAACAAGCCTACAACTTTGCTATCCTCAACGACCTAGAGCAGTTGGTCCAGCACCCTACACGTATTCCTGACCGTCTTGGAGATCGGCCCAACATTCTAGACCTCTTCCTTACCTCAAACCCTTTTGCTTATTCTGTCAAACTGTTCTCTCCGTTGGGCTCCTCCGATCACAATCTTATTTCTGCATCCTGTCCTATTGCTCCTGTACACCCTCTGGACCCACCGAAGAGGCGATGCTTCTGGCATTTTGCTTCAGCTCGGTGGGACGACCTGAGGATGTACTTTTCCGATGTCCCGTGGAATGATTATTGCTTCCAGGATAGAGACCCCTCTGTGTGTGCTCAGCGCATCACAGAGGTGATTGTCTCTGGAATGGAGGCATACATTCCTCGTTCTTTCTCTACTCCCCACGCTAAAATGCCTTGGTTTAATCACGCTTGTTCTCGTGCTGTCAATGATAGAGAGGTAGCTCACAAAAGGTACCAGAGCCTTCAAACTAATGCTAATTATGAACTTTACATTTCTGCCCGAAATCGTGCCAAATCTATTCTCCGACTAACCAAAAATTCTTTCATTAATAGAAAATGTCAAAACCTTGCTTTCTCTAACTCTTCCCGTGACTTCTGGCATCTAGCCAAAAACATCTCCTCCAACTTCACTTCTTCATCTTTCCCTCCACTCCTCAGTCCTGACGGCAACACTGCCGTCTCATCTATCTCTAAAGCTGAACTCTTCTCTCAAACTTTTTCTAAAAACTCCACTCTGGACGATTCTGGGCATATTCCTCCTACTCATCCCCCCTCTGACTCCTTTATGCCTGTTATAAAGATTCTTCAAAATGATGTTTTCTATGCCCTCTCTGGCCTCAATCCTCAGAAGGCTTATGGACCTGATGGAGTGCCTCCTATTGTCCTTAAAAACTGTGCCTCCGTGCTGTCACCCTGCCTGGTCAAACTCTTTCGCCTCTGCCTGTCAACATCTACCTTTCCTTCTTGCTGGAAGTATGCCTTCATACAGCCTGTACCTAAGAAGGGTGACCGCTCCAATCCCTCAAACTACCGTCCTATTGCTTTACTTTCTTGTCTATCTAAAGCTTTTGAATCAATCCTTAACCGGAAGATTCAAAAGCACCTTTCCACTTCTGATCTTCTATTTGATCGACAGTATGGGTTCCGCAAGGGGCGTTCTACTGGTGATCTCCTAGCCTTCTTAACTGACTCTTGGTCATCCTCTCTTAGCCGTTTCGGTGAAACTTTTGCTATTGCGCTGGACATATCAAAAGCTTTTGATAGGGTCTGGCACAAATCTTTGCTTTCTAAACTACCCTCCTACGGTTTCTATCCTTCTCTCTGTACCTTTATCTCCAGTTTCCTTTCTGACCGTTCTATTTCTGTCGTGGCAGACGGTCACTGTTCTTCCCCTAAATCTATTAACAGTGGTGTCCCACAGGGTTCTGTCCTATCTCCCACTCTTTTTCTGTTGTTCATTGATGATCTTTCTAAAACGAACTGTCCTATCCATTCCTACGCCGATGATTCCACTCTGCATTACTCAACTTCTTTCAATAGAAGACCCACCCTTCAGGAACTTAACGACTCAAGGCTGGAGGCTGCAGAACGCTTAGCCTCAGACCTTACTATTATTTCCGATTGGGGCAAGAAGAACCTGGTGTCCTTCAACGCCTCAAAAACACAGTTTCTCCACCTATCCACTCGACACAATCTTCCAAACAACTATCCCCTATTCTTTGACAACACTCAGCTATCACGTTCCTCAACACTAAACATCCTCGGTCTATCCTTAACTCAAAATCTCAACTGGAAACTTCATATCTCATCTCTTACTAAATCAGCTTCCTCGAGGCTGGGAGTTCTGTACCGTCTCCGCCAGTTCTTCTCCCCTGCACAGTTGCTGTCCATATACAGGGGCCTTGTCCGCCCTCGTATGGAGTATGCATCTCATGTGTGGGGGGGCTCCACTCACACCGCTCTTCTAGACAGAGTGGAGGCTAAGGCTCTTCGTCTCATCAGCTCTCCTCCTCATACTGATAGTCTTCTACCTCTTAAATTCCGCCGCAATGTTGCCTCTCTTTCTATCTTCTATCGTTATTTCCACGCTGACTGCTCTTCTGAACTTGCTAACTGCATGCCTCCCCCCTCCCGCGGCCCCGCTGCACTCGACTTTCTACTCATGCTCATCCCTATACTGTCCAAACCCCTTATGCAAGAGTTAACCAGCATCTTCACTCTTTCATCCCTCACGCTGGTAAACTCTGGAACAATCTTCCTTCATCTGTATTTCCTCCTGCCTACGACTTGAATTCTTTCAAGAGGAGGGTATCAGGACACCTCTCCTCCCGAAACTGACCTATCTTTCGGCCACCTCTTTGGACTCTTTTTTTAGGAGCAGTGAGTAGCGGGCTTTTTTTTTTTATTAATGTTTACTTTTTTTTGTGCCCTTGAACTGTCTCCTTTGCTGTAAAAAAAAAAAAAAAAAAAAAACTGGATAATCCAATAAGGTCACATAGTGTTAAGATTGCTTCATTTTTATGATAATAACAAATATTTTGTGTAAATACCAGGACACTTGACACCGTTGTATTCCAACATTGTCAAGTCTCCTGGTATTTACACAAAATATTTGTCATTACCCTAAAAACGAAACAATCTGAATACTATATGACCTTATTCGATTATTCAATTATTGAATTAAATTCATTTAAAGGTAGTAAATATTTGACATATGAGAAGAAGAGGGAGGTGTTGAGAGTGTGTGGCAAGGCGCGGGGCGGTGCTGACCTTGGTGACCCCCCAGCCGCCACCTCCCACCCACCAGATTCTCGTAGAAATACTATAAATAAACTCCTCTCGTCCTCATATATGTTATACCTAACCAATCCATCGCAATATGTGGTTTACGTATTAATTTTGGCAGATATTTTAATTTTACATTACTTGCAATTATACTCGAACTACCACCTGGAATTATCATTCCCTCATTTGAATAGGAATGACGTCAGTCACGGCATTTAAACTAACTGACTGATAGTCCTCAAGCGGAATGTGTTACAAAATTATTTTATTCACTCGGTGGTACTAAATTAGCACCAGAATGACGTAAAGGGGAGGGGGTCTCAACAATTTCCGTCCGTGTAGCTCAGAATGCATGGTGTTTAAAGCATTCGAAAACTTTCTGTGGAGAGTGTACACGGTGATAGGCTCCAGCATGAGTGTGCCCCTTTCGCCTAACATTCAGCCTCCTATTCCCACTTCTACTTCAGGACCTTCCATGCCTTCCCCACCTGACACTAGCTCCTTTTCCTACAGGCAAAAGTTGAGGCCTGCCAGTCGTCTTCCATAATTACTTTTCTCTCAATTTTTTTTTTCTCTTGTTGAAAAACTACCACAGATGGCATTTTTTTATTTATTATTTCTCACCTAAGATTGTATAATGGTTCATGTGAGAACACATGCTGGTGGTGGCCGAGCGATATTATGGTACATCCTCTCCTCCTCATCCTGCACATCCTCTGGACCCGCCGAGGAGGCGGTTCTTCTGGCATTTTGCTTCAGCTCGGTGGGACGACCTTAGGATGTACTTTTCCGATTTCCCATGGAATGATTACTGCTTCCAGGAGAGAGACCCCTCTGTGTGTGCTCTCCGCATCACAGAGGTGATTGTCTCTGGAATGGAGGCATACATTCCACGTAATTTATCAACTCCTCATGCTAAAAAGCCTTGGTTTAATCATGCTTGTTTTCGTGCTATCAAAGATAGAGGCAGCTCACAAAAGGTTCCAGAGCCTTCGAACTCCCACTAACTTTGATCTATACATTTCAGCCTGGAATCGTGTCAAATCTATTCTCCGACTTACCAAAATTTCTTTTATAAATAGAAAATGTCAACACCTCGCTTCTAATTCTTCCCGTGAATTCTGGCATCTAGCCAAAAATATCTCCTCCAATTTCACTTCTTCCTCTTTCCCTCCTCTCCTTTACCCTGACGGCAGCACTGCCGTCTCATCTGTCTCTAAGGCTGAACTCTTCGCTCAAACTTTCTGTAAGAACTCCACCTTGGACGATTCTGGGCATATTCCTCCCACTCATCCGCCCTCTGACTCCTTTATGCCTGTTATTAAGGTTCTTCCTAATAATGTTTTCTATGCCCTCTCTGGCCTCAACTCTCAGAAGGCTTATGGACCTGATGGAGTGCCTCCTATTGTCCTTAAAAACTGTGCTTCTGTGCTGACACCCTGCCTGGTCAAACTCTTTCGTCTCTGCCTATCAACATCTACCTTTCCTTCCTGCTGGAAGTATGCCTTTGTACAGCCTGTGCCTAAGAAGGGTGACCGCTCCAATCCCTCAAACTATCGACCAATAGCTTTACTTTCATGTCTATCTAAAGCTTTTGAATCAATCCTTAACCGGAAGATTCAAAAGCACCTTTACACTTCTAACCTTCTATCTGATCGCCAGTATGGGTTCCGCAAGGGGCGTTCTACTGGTGATCTTCTTGCTCTCTTAACTGACTCTTGGTCATCCTCACTTAGCCGTTTCGGTGAAGCTTTCTCTGTTGCGCTAGACATATCGAAAGCCTTCGATAGAGTCTGGCACCAGTCTTTGCTTTCTAAACTACCCTCTTTCGGATTCTATCCCTCTCTCTGTTCCTTTATCTCCAGTTTCCTTTCCGGCCGTTCTATCTCTGCGGTGGTAGACGGTCACTGCTCTTCCCCTAAATCTATCAACAGTGGCGTTCCACAGGGCTCTGTCCTATCACCCACTCTCTTCCTGTTATTCATCAATGATCTTCTTTCCATAACAAACTGCCCTGTCCACTCATACGCCGACGACTCCACTCTGCATTATTCATCTTCTTTCAATAGAAGACCCTCTCAACAAGAAGTACACAACTCCAGACTGGAGACTGCAGAACGCTTAACCTCAGACCTTGCTATCATTTCCGACTGCGGCAGAAGGAACCTTGTGTCCTTTTATGCCTCAAAAACTCAATTTCTCCACCTATCAACTCGACACAATCTTCCAAACACCTATCCCCTATTCTTCGAAAACACTCAGCTGTCACCTTCTTCTACACTAAACATCCTCAGTCTATCCTTAACTTAAAATCTGAACTAGAAACTTCACATCTTTTCTCTCGCTAAATCAGCTTCCTCGAGGTTGGGCGTTCTGTATCGTCACCGCCAGCTCTTCTCCCCCGCGCAGTTGCTATCCATATACAGGGGCCTTGTCCGCCCTCGTATGGAGTATGCATCTCACGTGTGGGGGGGCTCCACCCACACAGCTCTTCTGGACAGAGTGGAGACTAAGGCTCTTCGTCTCACCAGCTCTCCTCCTCCTACTGATAGTCTTCTACCTCTTAAATTCCGCCGCGATGTTGCCTCTCTTTCTATCTTCTATCGATATTTCCACGCTGACTGCTCTTCTGAACTTGCTAACTGCATGCCTCCCCCCCTCCCGCGGCCCCGCTGCACGCGACTTTCTACTCATGCTCATCCCTATACTGTCCAAACCCCTTATGCAAGAGTTAACCAGCATCTTCACTCTTTCATCCCTCACGCTGGTAAACTCTGGAACAATCTTCCTTCATCTGTATTTCCTCCTGCCTACGACTTGAACTCTTTCAAGAGGAGGGTATCAGGACACCTCTCCTCCCGAGTTTGACCTTGCTTTTGGCCGCCTCTTCTGATTATTTTATGGGAGCAGCGATTAGCGGACTTTTTTTTTTGTTGTTGTTTTTGTGCCCTTGAGCTGCCTCCTTTGTTGTAAAAAAAAAAAAAAAAAAAAAAAAGTATGTGTATCATCTGAATGATTCGACCTGAGTGGTGCCCCGTGTTTTTGGCGGCTAATCTGCCTTTCCGCGTCCCGCCAGATAGCGTCCCCGCAGTCAAGATCAGCATAAAATACCAGGTCTTCTCAACCTCGTACCAGAATTCTCCTCTTCTGCGCATTAATGTCACCTGCAGCCCCTCAGTCTGCTTCGACTAAAACGTACCCACCAGTCTTCACTTTACAACAAAAGGTGTAGACGCATCCCGTGTGCTCCACTTTTTTTTTATTTCGACTTTAGTGTTTAGGATAAAGGAACTGAAGCAGTCACACAATTAATGGGCAGCTAGGGGTAAGAAAAGACTGCGTAGAAGAGGTTAAGGTGTTACAGAGGGAGTCAGGGTGGACAGGAAAACTGTTCAATAGAGGATGATTGCGGCGAGTATAAGAATATGTCCAAAAATACTTGGATAAGAAGGTTCATGACACACACACACACACACACACACACACACACACACATATATATATATATATATATATATATATATATATATATATATATATATATATATATATATATATATATATATATATATATATATATATATATTTATTTTTTTTTTTTTTTACAACAAAAGAGGCAGTTCAATGGCACAAAAAACAATAATAAAAAAAAGCCCACTAATCGCTGCTCCCATAAAATAATCAGAGGAGGTGGCCAAAAGCAAGGTCAAATTCGGGAGGAGAGGTGTCCTGATACCCTCCTCTTGAAAGAGTTCAAGTCGCAGGCAGGAGGAAATGCTGATTAAGGAAGATTGTTCCAGTTTATCAGCGTGAGGGATGAAAGAGTGAAGATGCTGGTTAACTCTTGCATAAGGGATTTGGACACTATAGGGATGAGCATGAGTAGAAAGTCGTGTGTAGCGGGGCCGCGGGAGGGGGGGAGGCATGCAGTTAGCAAGTTCAGAAGAGCAGTCAGCGTGGAAATATCGATAGAAGATAGAAAGAGAGGCAACATTGCGGCGGAATTTAAGAGGGGGAGAAGAACTGGCGGAGACGGTACAGAACGCCCAACCTCGAGGAAGCTGATTTAGCGAGAGAGGAGATATGATGTTTCCAGTTGAGATTTTGAGTTAAGGATAGACCGAGGATGTTTAGTGTTGAAGAAGGTGACAGCTGAGTGTTGTCGAAGAATAGGGGATAGGTGTTTGGAGGATTGTGTCGAGTTGATAGGTGGAGAAATTGAGTTTTTGAGGCATTGAAGGACACAAGGTTCCTTCTGCCCCAATCGGAAATGATAGCTAGGTCTGATGTTATGCGTTCTGCAGCCTCCAGTCTGGAGTTGTGCACTTCTTGTTGAGTGGGTCTTCTATTAAAAGAAGTTGAATAATGCAGAGTGGAGTCGTCGGCGTATGTGTGGACAGGACAGTTTGTTATGGAAAGAAGATCATTGATGAATAACAGGAAGAGAGTGGGTGATAGGACAGAGCCCTGTGGAACGCCACTGTTGATAGATTTAGGGGAAGAGCAGTGACCATCTACCACCGCAGAGATAGAACGGCCGGAAAGGAAACTGGAGATAAAGGAACAGAGAGAGGGATAGAACCCGAAAGAGGGCAGTTTAGAAAGCAAAGACTGGTGCCAGACTCTATAGAAGGCTTTCGATACGTCTAGCGCAACAGAGAAAGTTTCACTGAAACTGCTAAGAGCGGATGACCAAGAGTCAGTTAAGAGAGCAAGAAGATCGCCAGTAGAAAGCCATTTGCGGAATACATACTGGCGATCAGATAGAAGATTAAAAGTGGAAAGGTGCTTTTGAAGCTTCCGGATAAGGATTGATTCAAATGCTTTAGATAGACATGAAAGTAAAGCTATTGGTCGGTAGTTTGAGGGATTGGAGCGGCCACCCTTTTTAGGCACAGGCTGTACAAAGGCATACTTCCAGCAGGAAGGAAAGGTAGATGTTGATAGGCAGAGAAGAAAGAGTTTGATCAGGCAGGGTGTCAGCACGGAAGCACAGTTTTTAAGGACAATAGGAGGCACTCCATCAGGTCCATAAGCCTTCTGAGAGATGAGGCCAGAGAGGGCATAGAAAGCATCATTTGGAAGAATCTTAATAACAGGCATAAAGGAGTTAGAGGGGGGATAAGTAGGAGGAATATGCCCAGAATCGTCCAAGGTGGAGTTCTTACAGAAAGTTTGAGCGAAGAGTTCAGCCTTAGAGAGAGATGAGACGGCAGTGCTGCCGTCAGGGTTAAGGAGGGGAGGGAAAGAGGAAGAAGTGAAATTGGAGGAGATATGTTTGGCTAGATACCAGAAGTCACGGGAAGAATTAGAAGAAGCAAGGTGATGACATTTTCTATTTAAAAAAGAAGTTTTGGTAAGTCGGAGAATAGATTTGGCACGATTCCAGGCTGAAATGTATAGATCAAATTTAGTGGGAGTTCGAAGGCTCTGGAACTTTTTGTGAGCTGCCTCTCTATCTATAATAGCACGAGAACAAGCATGATTAAACCAAGGCTTTTTAGCATGAGGAGTAGAGAAAGTACGTGGAATGTTTGCCTCCATTCCAGGGACAATCACCTCTGTGATGCGCAGAGCACACACAGAGGGGTCTCTCTCCTGGAGGCAGTAATCATTCCACGGGAAATCGGAAAAGTACATCCTCAGGTCGTCCCACCGAGCTGAAGCAAAATCGCCTCCTCGGTGGGTCCAGAGGATGTACAGGAGCGATAAGACAGGATACAGAAATAAGGTTATGATCGGAGGAGCCCAACGAAGAGAACAGTTTGACAGAGTAAGCAGAATGATTAGAGGTAAGGAAGAGGTCTAGAATGTTGGGCCTGTCTCCAAGACGGTCTGGAATACGTGTAGGGTGCTGAACCAACTGCTCTAGGTCGTTGAGGAGAGCAAAGTTGTAGGCTTGTTCACCAGGCTGGTCAGTGAAAGAGGATGAAAGCCAAAGCTGGTGGTGAACATTAAAATCTCCCAAGATGGAGATTTCAGCGAAGGGAGAGTGGCTCAAGATGCGCTCCACTTTAGAGTTCAAATAGTCAAAGAGTTTTACATAGTTAGTAGAGTTATGTGAGAGATAAACAGCACAGATGTATTTAGTAATAGAATGACAATGAAGTCTTAGCCAAATGGTGGAAAATTCAGAAGAGTCAAGGTCGTGGGCACGAGAGCAAGTGATGTCGTTGCGCAGGTTGGCGCAACATCCAGCTTTGGAATGAAATTTAGGATAGAGATAGTAGGAGGGAACAGAGTAGTGGTTGCTGTCAGTAGCCTCAGAAACCTGTGTTTCGGTGAGGAAGAGAAGGTGATGTTTAGAGGAGGAGAGATGGTGTTCCACAGAATGAAAATTAGAACGGAGACCTCGAATGTTGCAGAAATTGATGAGGAGGAGGTTCGAGGAGTTATCAGGACACCTCTCAAGTCGGCAGCCAGAAGGGGAGTCCTCACTGGGGGAATTTATGGACCCCCCCCAAGGCGGGGACTCCGAGGCAGTTATTTTTTTCGCCATGTTGAATTTTGAATGTTGGGAAAAGGTGTGTGTGTTTTGTGAATGTAGTGTGGTGTAGAAAGAGAGAGCACCTGTCTTTAGAGAGCATGCTGAACTGCTCTCTGGTGTTGATGAGACAAAAGGGAAACGGTTAGTGAGGACATGGGAAGGGTCTTTGAAGGGGTTCAGCACCCTCCTCGCTTCCCATATGTCATCACTGTGAGTAGGTCACGCCCGTTCGGTAGGTGTGTTCGTACCTACTCTCTAATATAATATATATATATATATATATATATATATATATATATATATATATATATATATATATATATATATATATATATATATATATATATATATATATATATATATATATATATATATATATCGATTCTTCATGTCAGTTATTTACCCATAATATAGAATGGATATAAAGATGTTAGAATCTGTACAGAGAAGGATGGCAAAGATGATTCAGGGGGTGAGAAAACTGCCTTATGAAGACAGGCTGAAGCAGTTAAACCTACACTCTCTAGAAAGGCGAAGGTTGCGAGGAAACTTGATCGAAGTCTATAAATGGATAAAGGGCTTTAACAAACGGAATGTCAATAAGATTTTGATGGTAAAAGAGCCAGGTAGGACGCGTAGCAATGGTTTAAAGTTAGACAAACTCAGATTCAACAAAGACATAGGCAAAAATTGGTTCACCAATAGAGTGGCAGATGAATGGAACAGGTTTGGGAGCCATGTTGTGGGCGCAAACACCATAGATACATTCAAGAAGAGGTTAGATAAAGCCATCGATGGTGAGGTAAGGTGGGGTTGAGTGTACAGGAGCTGCCTTGTATAGGCCAACCGGCCTCTTGGAGACTCCTTACGTTTTTATGTTCTTATGTTCTTATCTTCTTATTTATATATATATATATATATATATATATATATATATATATATATATATATATATATATATATATATATATATATATATATATATATATATATATATATATATATATATATATATATATATATATATATATATATATATATATATATATATATATATATATATATATATATATATATATATATATATATATATATATATATATATATATATATATATATATATATATATATATATATATATATATATATATATATATATATATATATATATATATATATATATATATATATATATATATATATATATATATATATATATATATATATATATATATATATATATATATATATATATATATATATATATATATATATATATATATATATATATATATATATATATATATATATACATGGAGACAGGCCCAACATTCCAGACCTCTTCCTTACCTCAAATCCTTCTGCTTATTCTGTCAAACTGCTCTCGGTTGGGCCTCCGATCACAATCTTATTTGTGCATCCTGGCCTATCGCTCCTGTACACCCTCTGGTGGGACGACCTGAGATGTGCTTTTCCGATTTCCGTGGAATGATTATTGCTTCCCGGATAAAGACCCCTCTGTGTGTGCTCAGCGCATCACAGGTGATTGTCTCTTGAATGGAGGCATACATTCCTCGTTCTTTCTCTACTCCTCACGCTAAAATGCCTTGGTTTAATCACGCTTGTTCTCGTGCTGTCAATGATAGAGAGGCAGCTCACAAAAGGTACCAGAGCCTTCAAACTAATGCTAATTATGCTTTCTCTAAGTCTTCCCTTGACTTCTGGCATCTAGCCAAAAACATTTCCTCCTACTTCACTTCTTCATCTTTCCCTCCACTCCTCAGTCCTGACGGATACACTGCCGTCTCCTCTATCTCTAAGGCTGAACTCTTCTCTCAAACTTTTTCTAAAAACTCCACTCTGGACGATTCTAGGCATATTCCTCCTACTCATCCCCCCTCTGACTCCTTTATGCCTGTCATAAAGATTCTTCAAAATTATTTTTTCTATGCCCTCTCTGCCCTCAATCCTCAGAAGGCTTATGGACCTGAGGGAGTGCCTCCTATTGTCCTTAAAAACTCTGCATCCGTGCTGTCACCCTGCCTGGTCAAACTCTTTCGCCTCTGCCTGTCAACATCTACCTTTCCTTCCTGCTGGAATTATGCCTTTATACAGCCTGTGCCTAAGAAGGGTGACCGCTCCAATCCCTCAAACTACCGTCCTATAGCTTTACTTTCTTGTCTATCTAAAGCTTTTGAATCAATCCTTAACCGGAAGATTCAAAAGCACCTTTCCACCTCTGACCTATCTGATCGCCAGTATGGGTTCCGCATGGGGCGTTCTACTGGTGATCTCCTAGCCTTCTTAACTGACTCTTGGTCATCCTCTCTTTGCCGTTTCGGTGAAACCTTTGCTATTGCACTGGACATATCAAAAGCTTTTGATAGGGTCTGGCACAAATATTTGCTTTCCAAACTACCCTCCTACGGATTATATCCTTCTCTCTGTACCTTTATCTCCAGTTTCCTTTCTGACCGTTCTATTTCTGCTGTGGTAGACGGCCAATGTTCTTCCCCTAAACCTAATAACAGTGGTGTCCCACAGGGTTCTTTCCTATCTCCCACTCTCGTTCTGTTGTTCATTGATGATCTTTCCAAAACGAGCTGTCTTATCCATTCCAACGCCGATGATTCCACTCTGCATTACTCAACTTCTTTTAATAGACAACACCCAGTTATCACCTTCCTCAACACTAAACATCCCCGGTCTATCCTTAACTCAGAATCTCAACTGGAACCTTCATATCTCATCTCTTACTAAATCAGCTTCTTCGGTGCTGGGCGTTCTGCACCGTCTCCGCCAGTTCTTCTCCCCCGCACAGTTGCTGTCCATATACAGGGGCCTTGTCCGCCCTCGTATGGAGTATGCATCTCATGTGTGGGGGGGCTCCACTCACACAGCTCTTCTGGACAGAGTGGAGGCTAAGGCTCTTCGTTTCATCAGCTCTCCTCCTCCTACTGATAGTCTTCTACCTCTTAAATTCCGCCGCGATGTTGCCTCTCTTTCTATCTACTATCGATATTTCCACGCTGACTGCTCTTCTGAACTTGCTAACTGCATGCCTCCCCCCCTCCCGCTGCCCCGCTGAACACGACTTTCTACTCATGCTCATCCCTATACTGTCCAAACCCCTCATGCAAGAGTTAACCAGCATCTTCACTTTTTCATCCCTCATGCTGGTAAACTCAGGAACAATCTTCGTTCATCTGTATTTCCTCCTACCTTCGACTTGAACTCTTTTAAGAGGAGGGTATCAGGGCATCTCTCCTCCGGAATTTGACCTTGTTTTTGGACACCTCTTTTGTTTCTTTTTTTAGGAGCAACGAGTAGCGGGCTTTTTTTTATTATTGTTTTATTTTTTTGTGTGCCCTTGAGCTGCCTCCTTTGTTGTTAAAAAAAGAAAAAAAAAAAAAAAAAAAAAATATATATATATATATATATATATATATATATATATATATATATATATATATATATATATATATATATATATATATATATATATATATATATATATATATATATATTAGAGATGTATCGGATATCCGCATCCGCATCCGCGGAACATCCGCATATTTTTTCACATCCGCGTCCGCATCCGCATCCGTAGTTGTGATAAACTGAACATCCGCCTCCGCCTCCGCATCCGCATTTGTGGTGAAATATACATCCGCATCCGCATCCGCATCCGCACTCTACAGAGGATGTGTGGATGCGGATGTGTTTTGTGTATTGCACAACCTATAGATTATAGAGTAATATATAGACACGCAGTTACAGACTAGCAGAGTAGTAGAGTACTGCCTGGTGCTTACAGACTTAGAGTTCAGACAGAGCTTAGAAATGTGGAGTAAATTTATTGATGTGTGTCTAATGAATTAATTATCTAGTAAAACTAAAGCAAATAATATCACGGATTCATTTCCTTTCAAACTTACACAACGTAATGTGTCTAGAATTTAGGGGAAGGTCAGGAGGAGGGGGCGAATTTTACTTAGTGACTATGAAGTAAAAATACTTAGTAAATAAACTGCAAACTGTGAATGGTGGAATGTTAGATACTTAGTAACGACAGATGAGTGAGTCACTGTGTGTGTGTGTGTGTGTGTGTGTGTGTGAGGAGGGTGAAGAGGGAGATAGAGACGAGGCTTATCACCCTTGCTTGTCACCTTCACCCCGATGCCTTACTGCTGGAGAGAGAGAGAGAGAGAGAGAGAGAGAGAGAGAGAGAGAGAGAGAGAGAGAGAGAGAGAGAGAGAGAGAGAGAGAGAGAGAGAGAGAGAGAGAGAGAGAGAGAGAGAGAGAGAGAGAGAGAGAGAGAGAGAGAGAGAGAGAGAGAGAGAGATTGTAATGTGTGTGTCGTGTGGCTGAGTAATGTCGTACATTGCAGTCTTAGACCATATTCCCACTTCACACGGTAGAATTCAGTGCTTCTTCCTTAAATACTTTTAATGCGAATGTTTCCATAATTATACAAATAATAATATTAAAAAATATGAACCGGCAGCGCTGAGCTCTTCTTATCGCACGAGTTTTCCTGTTGTCGCCTGTTTCCCCTGATACAGTGAGTTGCCGATGAAAAGATTTTCACAGAGGAAGGGTAATATTAGCTATTGTTTTATTATTATTATCATTATTACTGTTATAGAGGGCTTTTCGATGTATTTCTTACTAGAATTTAATGCAATGAAGCATTAGAATAAAGTAATTTTCTTTTCACATTTGCTAAGCATCTCGAAAATTTATAATAGTGATCCATAAGTTGTAAACTGGCATTCTGAGCATAAGTCCTACACAGTACACTGGCAGCTAGGTCATCAGTTTGGTAAGAGTTTGCCTTCGAAGGAAGAAGTACTGCTCCTTCCTTGCTTTGCTCCTCGCTGATAATACAGTTTGCCAGTGATGGTTTAAAAGGATATTATAATCAAGTTTACAAAGCCTTATTGTTCTGTGCTGACTGCTACAGCAGCTGAAAAATGGCGTCACATAGCAGTGAAGTGTGGAAATATTTTATGAGCAAGTCAAGTGACCTAGCACAGTGTCTGTTGTGCAAGAAAGATTATTCACGAAAGGGACGTGGAACTACATCTTTGAAAAACCACTTGAAACCACTGCATAAAGAACAGTTTGAAGAGTTAATGGCAAAAGAGACAAAGAAGTTGGAAGAAAAAATAAGTATAGAAAAAACACCTTTGCAAAAAGCAAAGACAGATGCTAAGCAAAGGAATGTTGCTGAGTATTTTCAGAGTGCAAAATTATGGGATGCTTCTAACCCTAAGGCAAAGAAACTGGATAGATGTATTGCAGAAATGTTAGTCATGGATGATTTGCCTTTCAGTCATGTTGAGGACATAGGATTCATGAGACTGATGACTGAAGCTGCTCCACTATATAGTCTAAAGCAGCGAAATTTCTATTCATCAATGATATGTAGTGATATGTATGAGTCTGTTTTCAAGAAAATAAAAGAAATAATTGATGAAGTGAAGCGAGACAACAAACTTTCCTTCACAACTGATGTGTGGTCAGATACCTCAGCAGGTGTCTCATTGCTGAGTTTAACTGCACATACCATAAATAAGGAATTTGAAAGAACAAACTTTGTGCTAGGTGCTGAACCACTGGAAGAACGACATACAGGAGAGTATATTTCCAAAATGTTGGATGATATGCTGATGAAGTGGGACATATCTCGTACAAATGTGCACTGTGTTCTGCGTGATGCTGGAGCAAATATGAAAAAAGCTCTGTTTCTCTCAGGTGTAAATAATTTGGATTGTACTGTGCATAAAATACAGCTGATTGCTAAAACTGGGTTATCATCACATTGTGATATAGAAAACATGATCAAAAAAACTCGTAGTATTGCTACGCACTTTCATCACTCAACTATGGCACAAGATGAACTTAAAAAGATTCAGGACAGGCTGCAAGTACCTAAACTCTCTGTTATTCATGATACACCCACAAGATGGAATAGCACCTTACACATGCTAAGAAGAACACTAGAAATAAAGGAATCTGTGTGTGTGTATGCTGCTACCAACTCCAAAATCAAACAGCTCAGCAATACTGAGTGGTTGATTATGCATAAATGTGTACAAGCCTTACAACCTTATGAAGATATCACAAAAAAACTTAGTGACTCCACATCAACAGCAGCTGAAGTGATTCCACTTGTAAAGTCCTTAAAACACACTCTTCAGCATACCACATCAGTAGTTTCTAACCCTGTTGAAGAAAATCATACTTCAGATACAAGCTCTGAAGATGAACCAGGCTCAGGATCAGTGATTGAGTTAAATCTCCCTCCCTCAAACTACCGTCCTATTGCTTTACTTTCTTGTCTATCTAAAGCTTTTGAATCAATCCTTAACCGGAAGATTCAAAAGCACCTTTCCACTTCTGACCTTCTATCTGATCGCCAGTATGGGTTCCGCAAGGGGCGTTCTACTGGTGATCTCCTAGCCTTCTTAACTGACTCTTGGTCATCCTCTCTTAGCCGTTTCGGTGAAACTTTTGCTATTGCGCTGGACATATCAAAAGCTTTTGATAGGGTCTGGCACAAATCTTTGCTTTCTAAACTACCCTCCTACGGTTTCTATCCTTCTCTCTGTACCTTTATCTCCAGTTTCCTTTCTGACCGTTCTATTTCTGCCGTGGTAGACGGTCACTGTTCTTCTCCTAAATCTATTAACAGTGGTGTCCCACAGGGTTCTGTCCTATCTCCCACTCTTTTTCTGTTGTTCATTGATGATCTTCTTTCCAAAACGAACTGTCCTATCCATTCCTGCGCCGATGATTCCACTCTGCATTATTCAACTTCTTTTAATAGAAGACCCACCCTTCAGGAACTTAACGACTCAAGGCTGGAGACTGCAGAACGCTTAGCCTCAGACCTTACTATTATTTCCGATTGGGGCAAGAAGAACCTGGTGTCCTTCAACGCCTCAAAAACACAGTTTCTCCACCTATCCACTCGACACAATCTTCCAAACAACTATCCCCTATTCTTTGACAACACCCAGCTATCACCTTCCTCAACACTAAACATTCTCGGTCTATCCTTAACTCAAAATCTCAAC
>NW_026110435.1:52500-62500 GCF_024679095.1 Eriocheir sinensis
ATATATATATATATATATATATATATATATATATATATATATATATATATATATATATATATATATATATATATATATATATATATAAAAACTATTGAATTTATAGTTTAACATTTACAAACGTTAAACACATCAAATACATTTTAAACATGACACTTTGCTTGGCAATTAATTGAGTCGTACCTTATGTTCATTTATCATTTCCAACAGATTGTCTGAATGATGCGCAATGACAGATGTCCCGCCAAGCATTAAAGTAGCGAAGAGAAACACGTGTGCGTAAGTGTGGCTCAGGGAAGTCACCAGCATACAAGTGGAGTAGTCTTCGGGCTGACCGAGCCACTGCTTGTGGTTCACCAAGTGCCTGAAGGAAAGGAAAGGTGGACATTAAGAAAAAAAAAAAAATTTCATCAGTGAGTGGAGCAGCCAGATATTTGGGGGTATATCACATAGCACAACAGTATCCTTCATAGTAAATAAAATGGAAAAGTAAAACGAAAATTCGTTGCAATACACTTGATAAATTAAGCGACACCTAATGGCAATTTATTATTATTATTATTATTATTATTATTATTATTATTATTATTATTATTATTATTATTATTATTATTATTATTATTATTATTATTATTATTATTATTATTATTATCATTATTATTATTACTATTTTTTTTTTTTTTTTTACGCGTACGCCTATAGCGCCGGTAAGCTCTCTTGAGGGGCCTGGATGAAGGTCGGCCCCAGCCCGTCATGGCGCAGGCAAGTGTTTTTATAGTAGCGCCATCTTCTCTTGGCTCATGCTACCCTCCGGAACTCGTTCTTGATTCACTTGTACGGTTTCCTTTAGAGTCCGGGTTGATGGGTGGTCTTCAGGACAGAATGTGGGTATCTTTAAGCTACTCGGCGGTGACTGAAAAATCCGAGGTGGTAGCATGGGGATTCGAACCCGCGTCGTCCATCACGCGGTGAATGTGGGCCCAGCACGCTACCACTCAGCCACCGCCTATTATTATTATTATTATTATCATTATTATTATTATTATTATCATCATCATTAGTAGTAGTAGTAGTAGTAATAGTAGTAATAGTAGTAGTTTATTAGTAGTATTATCAATGATATTATTTTCATTATTATAATCATCATCACCATTAGTAGTAGTAGTAGTAGGAGGAGGAGGAGGAAAACGAGGAGTGCCAAAAGTGGTAGCAGATGGCTCGAGAACTGAAACTTCTTTCAACAGAAGACCCTCTCAACAAGAATTACAAGACTCTTCTTAACCTCAGACTTTGCTATCATTTCCGATTAATGAAGAAGGAACCTGGTGCCTTTCAATGCCTCAAAAACTCAATTTCTCCACATACCAACTCGACACAATCTTCCAAACACCTATCCCCTATTCCTCGACAACTCTCAGCTATCACCTTCTTCTACCCTAAACATCCTCGGTCTATCCTTAACTCAAAATCCTAAGTGGAATCTTTACCTCTCTTTCACTAAATCAGCATCCTCCTGGTTTCACGTTCTGTACCGTCTCCGCCAGCGCTTTTCCCCCGCACATTTGCTATCTGTATACACGGGCCTTGTCCGTTCTCGTATGAAGTATAATTCTCGAGTGGGGGGGGGGGGGGGGCTCCACTCACACAGCTTTTTTGGACAACGTTGAGTCTAAGGCTCTTCGTCTTATCAACTCCTCTCCTCCTCTTACCGGCAGTCTTCTACCTTTTAAATTCCACTGTCATGTTGCATCTCTATCTTCTATCGTTATTTTCACAGTGACTGCTCTTCTGAACTTGCTAACTGCATGCCTTCCCCCCTCCCGCTTCCCTGCTGCACACGACTCTCTACCCAAGCTCATCCGTATACTGTCCAAAATCCTTATGCAAGAGTAAACAGGATCAGCTGTATTTCCCCCTGTCTTCAACTTGGAACTCTTTCCAGAGGAGCGTATCAGGACACCTCTCCTCCCGAAATTGACCTCTTTTTTGGCCACGCATCTGAAATCTTTTTATAGGAGCAGTGATTTGCGGGCTTTTTTTTTCATTAGTTTTCTTTTTTTTTTGCCCTTGACTTGTTTCCTTTACTGTAAAAAAATAAAATGCCGGCAACTAGCCTCAAGACGAGTCAACGATCCCTTTTTTTTTTTAATGGCGCCATGTCTACGCCGATTACGACTCTGCTGACCGATTTGTCGCAGTCGCAGACGGTCTCGACGACAGTCTTGCAGACTGTCTGTGAACTGGTGGGCCGACCAGCTGGCCAACAGTTGTCAAGGAGTTGGCCGACTGTACGCACGTTTACCTGACGTTCTTTGCTACTGTCTTGGCGGCAGACTTGCCGCCAAGACAGTCGCCGAATTCTACCCAGAATTTTAAAAGGATATTTTACCGTAGCTGTCTTCATGGGTCCTGGGGCATAGAGGCTATAATGGGTTGAGATTCCGTTGTGTCTTGGGTTGCCACCCTTTCCTTAAAATACGGAATCGTCCCGTATTCAAGAGTGAAATGTAGGGTTCCGTTTTGAACCAATATAGAACGCCATTTGTTCCGTATTTGGCTGTCTGAATGGTCAAGCAAATAAAATCAGTATCCTAAATTTTGTAACGGGCTTGTCGGGGGGCGTTTAAAGGGTGTTGATTAAGACTTCAGCTTCCTTAAGGCGAATTATATTCGTAGCCTTTATGTAGAAGAAGCGTCGGAGCGAGAGCGACTGTCGTTGTGTGTCAGTCGGACTCTCGTGAAGGAGTGACGAGTTACAGGTTGGAAAATAATTGTTACAATTGGTCACGACTAATATTCTTTTCAACAAAGCAATCCCTGCGAATATAGGTTAGTATGTTAAAGTCATTATATCTTGTTTATCGAGAAACTAACATCTCGAGAGATCAGCAATTAAATTTTAAATTTACAATATCGTCATGTACGTGAGTAGTTATTCAACCAAAACTATTATATATGATTGATATGCTGTTTTTACATTGTATGTAGCTATTTCTGATTAGTTGGTACCTGATCCCTTCCTTTTCTATGGATATTCTGTTCAAAGCTATACGGGTATCATGGGGATTCCTCCTCTTCTTCCGCCTATTCCAGCTTCTATATCTTCGCAAGGCGATTGGAACGGCCAATGATGTTATGGACTCGTTCAACACGATTATATGTCGTTGTCGATATTTTAGCAAGCGGGCAAAGACTCGAATCTTGAAGTCATTTGTGCTCCCTGTCTAACTCAATGGCTATGAGACATGGACACTGAAAAGTGACTTGGAGAGCCGGGTCGATGCCTTTAGTGCCGTGTCTTCCCAGATGAGGTATCGCTGGAATGACTTAATGTCGAGCCAGCGACTACGAGTTACCAACTTAGTCCGTGAACACCAAATCCGGCCAAATGGGCGTTCTGCACGCCTTTCGGATGTCGTTCCTTCCCCACAGGGTTGTTTTTTACAAGACAACCAGGAGTGTCTCACCTACCAACCTGTAGGGATGGCGAGTTAATAAGGATCAATAATTGTCTCGATATTTTAATAATGAAATAAACCTGACGGTTTGCTTCTCCTCGCCATCAGCAGCCTTGGAATCTCTTCCTTGTCTGTTATGACAGTCACACTGAAGCTTTATTCATCACCTGGCTACCTCGATGTGACATTTCGGACCAGCTTTATATTTTTTTCATCAACAGCAAACCACTTGACGTGCTGGAGTAGGTAGGAAGACACCTACCAAACGGGCGCAAGCCATTCCCGGTGAGGTATATATGGAAGGTGAGAAGGGAGTTGAAGCCCTCCAAAGACCCTTCCATTCCAACACCGGAGAGTAATTCAGCATGCTCTCTAAAGACAGATCCTCTCTCTATCCACACCACACTACATTCACACAACATATACACCTTTTCCCAAAATTCAAATTTCAAAATGGCGCACCTTCACCTTGCTTCGGAGTCCCCACCTAGGGGGGGGGACCACAAATTCCCCCAGGGGGGACTCCCCTTCTGGCTGCCGACCTGAGAGGTGTCTTGATAATTCCTCGAACCTCTTTCTTCTCAATTTCTGCAACGTTCGCGGTCTTCGTTCTTATTTTCATTCTGTGGAACACCATCTCTCTTCCTCTAAATCTCACCTTCTCTTCCTCACTAAAACACAGGTTTCTGAGGCTACTGACAGCAATCTCTACTCTGTTCCCTCCTACTACCTCTATCCTAAATTTCAATCCAAAGCTGGATGTTGCGCCTACGTGCACAACGACATCACTTGCTCTCGTGCCCACAACCTTGATTTTTCAGAATTTTCCACCATCTGGCTAAGACTTCATTGTCATTCTATTACTAAAAACATCTGTGCTGCTTATCTCTCACCTAACTCTACTAACTATGTAAAATTCTTTGACTACTTGAACTCTAAAGTGGAGCATATCTTCACCAACTCTCCTTGAAATCTCCATCTTAGGAGATTTCAATGTTCACCACCAGCTTTGGCTTTCATCCTCTTTCACTGACCAGCCTAGAGAACAAGCCTACAATTTTGCTATCCTCAACGATCTAGAGCAGTTGGTCCAGCACTCTACACGTATTTCCGACCGTCTTGGAGACAGGCCCAACATTCTAGACCTCTTCCTTACCTCAAACCCTTCTGCTTATTTTATCAAACTGTTCTCTCCGTTGGGCTCCTCAAATCACAACCTTATTTTTGTAACCCGTCCTATCGCTCCTGTACACCCTCTGGACCCACTGAAGAGGCGATGCTTCAGGCATTTTGCTTCAGCTCAGTGGGACGACCTGAGGATGTACTTTTCCGATTTCCCGTGGAATGATTATTGCTTTCAGGAGCCAGACCCCTCTGTGTGTGCTCACCGCATCACAGAGGTGATTGTCTCTGGAATGGAGGCAAATATTCCACGTACCTTCTCTATTCCTCACGCTAAAAAGCCTTGGTTTAATTACGCTTGTTCTCGTGCTGTCAGTGGTAGAGAGGCAGCTCACAAAAGGAACCAGAGCCTTCGAACTAATGCGAACTATGAACTTTACATATCTGCCCGGAATCGTTCCAAATCTATTATCCGACTAACCAAAAGCTCTTTTATTAGAAAATACCAAAACCTTGCTTTCTCTAACTCTTCCCGTGACTCCTGGAATCTAACCAAAAACATCTCCACCAACTTCACTTCTTCATCTCTCCCTCCACTCGTCAGTCCTGACGGCAACACTGCCGTCTCATCTATCTCTAAGGCTGAACTCTTCTCTCAAACTTTTTTTCTAAAAAGTCCACTCTGGACGATTCTGGGCATATTCCTCCTACTCATCCCCCTCTGACTCTTTTATGCCTGTTATAAAAGATTCTTCAAAATGATGTTTTCTAAGCCCTCTTTGGCCTCAATCCTCAGAAAGCTTATGGACCTGTTGGAGTGCACAAGGTTCTGCCCTATCTCCCACTCTCTTTCTGTTGTTCATTGATGATCTTTCCAAAACGAACTATCCTATCCATTCTTATGGCGATGACTCCACTCTGCATTACTCAACTTCTTTTAACAGAAGACCCACCCTACAGGAACTAACGATTCAAGGCCGTAGGCAACAAAACGCTTAGCTTCAGACCTTACCATTATTTCCGATTTGGGCAAGAGGAACCTGACGTCCTTCAACGCCTCATAAACACAGTTTCTCCACCTATCCACTCGACACAATCTTCCAAACAACTATCCCCTATTCTTTGACAACACTCAGCTCTCACCTTCTTCAACACTAAACATCCTCGGTCTATCCTTAGCTCAAAATCTCAACTAGAAACTTCATATCTCAACTCATACTAAATCAGCTTCCTCGAGGCTGGGCGTTCTGTACCGTCTCCGCCAGTTCTTCTTCCCCGCACAGTTGCTGTCCATTGACAGGGGTCTTGTCCGCCCTCGTATGGAGTATGCATCTCATGTGTGTGGGGGTCCGTCACACAGCTCTCCTTGACAGAGTGGAGGCAAAGGCTCCTCGTCTAAACAGCTCTCCTCCTCATACTGAGAGTCTTCTACCTCTCAAATTCCGCCGCAATGTTGCCTCTCTTTCTATCTTCTATCGATATTTTCATGCTGACTGCTCTTCTGAGCTCTCTAACTGCATGCCTTCCGCCCTCCCGCGGCCCCGCTGCACACGACTTTCTACTCACACCCATCCCTATACTGTCCAAACCCCTTATGCAAGAGTCAACCAGCATCTTCACTCTTTCATCCCTCACGCTGGTAAACTGTGGAACAATCTTCCTTCATCTGTATTTCCTCCTGCCTACGACTTGAACTCTTTCAAGAATAGGGTACCAGGACATCTCTCCTCCCGAAACTGACCTCTCTTTTGGGACACTCCTTTGACCTCTTCATTACCAGTAAGTAGCGGGCTTTTTTTTTTTTTTTTCTTTACGCCCTTGAACTGTCTCCTTAGCTGTAAAAAAGAATAGGTATGATCCGACTTATGGGTTTTCAATTAAGAATTATTTTTATGTAATGTCAATGATTGCGTGACATGTAGTTTTCCTCAGTCTTGAATCGTTGCCAGTTGTGTCTTTAACAGATTATTCTGTCTATCCTCCAATAAAAAATAATATTTTTATCTATATGTATCTATCATGATCTGAAGAAAAAAAAAGTTGCAAGCATTTACTTTTTTAATGACTTACTTGATCATCATCATTCTGGAGACTTCACTGCGGTGCGAGGTCATCACTCCCTTGCGTAGGCCAGTTGTACCGGAGGAGAAAGGGATTTGACACACAGTCGAGGCCGGGTCCACGTCATCATTCTGAAAACGATCTAATTAGAGAGAGAGAGAGAGAGAGAGAGAGAGAGAGAGAGAGAGAGAGAGAGAGAGAGAGAGAGAGAGAGAGAGACAGACAGACAGACAGACAGACACCAAAAAGGAGTCTTCAATAGGCCGGGAGGACTAAACAAAGCTATTCCTGCAAGCCTATCCTTTACTCTCACCACATATTCCAATTATCCATGAAAATATCGAACTTGCTTTTAGGGTCTCTATCGTATCAACACTCACTGCATGACCGTCATGCCGTGCATTCTCCACACAACATGGAAATCAGGTTTGTGTTGAATCTTAACTTATCTAACTGAAACTCATTGCTGGGAGCCTCACTCAGCTCTCATACCACAACAACCTTATTAATTTCACCTTGATTAAATATTTTCATCAATTTATAAACCTCGCTCAAACTTCATTGTACCCTTTGCCATGTAAGGAACTTTATGCCTAAAAGGCGGGTGATGGGTGATTTCGAGAGATTGAATTAGAACTTGTAGCGGAGAGTTGTGTGTCAGCGTGTCTCCCGAACTGTTACACATCTCATCCCGTCAGCGGGGTTGGGCAGATATCGTTAATGGAAGCACCGATAACATCGGTACCGACATTCCAGTATCGGTAGTACCGGTACCGAAAGAAATATATCCACATTATCGAGATATCATCTCAGTGTCAGCCTGGCACTGATAGGATAACTCGATGATATGGATATTTTTTCCCTTCCCCCTCAGTCTCTCTCTCTCTCTCTCTCTCTCTCTCTCTCTCTCTCTCTCTCTCTCTCTCTCTCTCTCTCTCTCTCTCAGGAAGCAGATAATTTTCCTAATTTTCCAGAATATGATCGACAAATAGCTTCACAAACTGCAAATTCGCAAAATAAAAATAAAACATTAAAAAACATGTATTTAAGGATATATGGTCGACAATTCTCCCAGAATTGTGGGCGAAGCTGTCCCTTGTACGGAACTGTCCCCGCTTTGTTTACAAACAAAAGGCGGACCGCTATATGCACGGATCCGTGTACGCAGCTTGAAAGAGTTCAGGTCGTAGACAGGGAGAAAAACAGACAAAGGAAGGCTGTTCCAGGGTTTGTTTACCTGCGGAAGGGATAAAAGAATGAAGATGCTGGTTAACTCTTGCATAACGGATTTGTATAAAATAGGGATGAGCAAGAGTAAAGAGTTGCGTGCAATGGGGCCACGGGAGGGGTGGAGGCATACAGTTAGCAAGTTCAGAAGAGCAGTCAGCATGAAAATATCGATAGAAAATAGAAAGAGATGGAATATTGCGGCGGAATTTATGAGGTAGAAGGTTGCTAGTAAGAGGAGAAGAGCTGATGAGACGAAGAGCCTTTCGGCCGTACCATAAATCAACCCCTTCGACTGTCGAACCTCTTCAGCCGTTTTCTGCTACCATAAAACTCGGTTTTTCCGTAAGGGAAGGGAAGGTGTTGGAATGCGAAATTGTTGGAATCTGGCAAGGGGTCTGGACAGGCACATCTTCGTCAGCCCCTTCGCATATTCTATGAGTCAATCCTGTATTTCTTTCATTAATTAATAGTAGCAGATTATGCAGGAATTATGAGAATTTTTATTTATCTAATATGAATCAGCAATTTTTTTAATAAATTATTAAAAATATTGTTACAGACTTTAGGGTTTGTAATTTTTGTATCATGATATTTAACCCTTGCCGGATCAACACACCTGTTTGATTAACTCAAGCAGGCTGTCTTTTGCCATAGCTCCGATGGGGCTCGATCCAATCCTGTGAGTGTGGAGTGCCGCAACTCCTTCCAGGCTCTCTTTGAGCCGAGGGAGGAGGAAGGAGTGGAGGAGCAGGAGGGCAGTTGACAAATCTCTGCCCAAAAGTAACATTTTGGTTGTTGGGAATAGCCAGGTCAGGTTTTTAGATAGGGCCTTCTGTGCTACAGTAAAGATAGGAAACGTAGGACCAGGGTGTGTTTTCCAGGGGCGGGATTAGGGATGTCAAAGATAGGGTAGAGTCGTGCATGGCAGGCGAGGGAGTCAAACCCATCGTCTGCCCGAGCGTGGGAGGGAACGACATAGGCAGGTTAAGTAGCGAGCAGCTTCTGCGTCGCTACAGGGAGGCTCTTCGAAGAGCTACGTCCAAGGGCGGGGTTCCTGTGGTGTGTGGGGTTCTGCCAAGGCAGCGGGTTGGTGACATTTGGTTTCCAGGGCTATTGCATTAAACTGCAGGCTGGCAGATTATTGTAAATCCAATGGATGGACATCTGTCTACGCCTGGGACCGTTTCTTTGGCAAGAACCACCTATACCAGAGGGACGGGGTTCACCTTTCACAGGAGGGGGTACAGATCTTGTCTGAAGCCCTTGAACGTGGATTGGGGGCTTTGCAGGTTTTTTTTAGGGTAAGTAAGAAGGGGCCTAAGACGGCCTACGACTTGAACTCTTTCAAGAGGAGGGTATCAGGACACCTCTCCTCCCGTATTTGATCTTACTTTCGGCCACCTCTTTTATTTCTTTTTTAGGAGCAGCGAGTAGCGGGCTTTTTTTTTATTATTGTTTTCTTTTTTGTGGGCCCTTAAGCTGCCTCCTTTGTTGTAAAAAAAAAAAAAAAAAAAAAAAAGTGGGAGCACTAAATGTAGTAAAAATAATAGCAGCTGCAGGGTAAAGCAAGCGGTAAGTCTAAATGTGTACTATACAAACAGTAGAAGTATTAGGAATAAGATAGATTTATTGAGGGGGAAGGCGTGCGTAGAGAAATTTGATATGATAGTGATCACAGAGTCATGGGTAAACACTGCAAACGGACACTTTCTCCCAGAATTAGAAATTGAAGGGTACAAGATATTCCACCAATATCGAATAGGCAGGAAAGGGGGTGGGGTCGCACGCTTCGTCAGGGATAATATTAAGTGTGTCATTAGCACCTCAATCAAGGTAGATAACAATACAGAATCCCTCTGGGTAGAAACAATAGGTAGGAAGGAGAAGCTTGTCATATGAGTACTTTACAGACAACCCAACCTTGCCAGGGACAGTAGCCGACCCCTTTTACAGGAAATTAGTAGGGCGTCAAGATATAGAAATGTGTGTGTAATTGGGGATTTCAATTATAGGAACATAGAGTGACATACTTTATCCGGAGACAAAGAGGATCAGGATTTGTTAGATGTGACACAGGATAATTTCCTTAAGCAGTTAATCAAAACACCAACGAGGGAAGAAAATATTTT
>NW_026110435.1:67500-110000 GCF_024679095.1 Eriocheir sinensis
AATAATAAACAAAAGTGGACCTAATACCGAGCCTTGTGGGACCCCACTCGTAACACATCCCCAGTCAGATCTTTTACCATTGATTTGCACTCTTTGCTTCCTATTGCTAAGCCACGCCTTGACCCAGTTCAAAACTTTACCCTCTACTCCGTGAGCCTGTAATTTAAGCAACAGTCGTTGGTGAGGAACTTTGTCAAACGCTTTACTAAAATCAAGATATATTACATCATAATTTTCATCTCTGTCAACCGCCTCAAATACTTTATTGTAGAAGGACAAGAGATTGGTGAGGCATGACCTACCTTTTGTGAACCCATGCTGCGAGTCGTGAATTAAGCTATGTTTCTCTAAATGCTCCCGAATGTTCCTGGCTATTATGGACTCCATCATCTTCCCTATAACCGATGTTAAGCTAATAGGGCGATAGTTTGAAGCAACTGACCTGTCTCCTTTTTAAAATCGGCGGCACATTAGCTACTGTCCCTTGGCTCGGCACATACCGCGTCTTTACCGACTTCTTAAAGATGTCGGGTAGTGGGTCACTGATTATCTCACCTAACTCCTTTAATACCCTCGAAATATCCCGTCAGGACCTGGCGACTTGTTCTTCTTAAGCTTATCTATCTCATCCTGAACTACTTGCCTGGTAATGATTATATCCCTCAATTTATCGCCATCACCGCCATCGTACACCTGAACTCTTTCCGGTATAGTCGTTCGATCCTCCTGTGTGAATACTGAAAGGAAGTAGTCGTTCAACAATGTGCTCATATTTTCGTAATTTTCTACTAGCTCCCCTGTGTTTGTTTTCAGCGGTCCAATTTTCTCCCGTGTTTTTGTTCTATACATCTGAAAGAAGCCCTTAGGATTACTTTTCGCCTCATTTGCTACTTTGATCTCATAGTTCTTTTTTGCTATCCTGGTGTTTTTCTTAACTAATCTAGATAGTTCGACGTACCGGCCCCTGAGATGTGTTTCCACATTCTTTATTTTCTGATAAATTCCCTTCTTTAACCCAATCTCGTGTTTTAGTCCACGAGTCATCCACTTAGGATCATTGTTTTCTTTTCTAAGTGTTCGCTGTGGTATATGCTGTTCTTGCCCCTCTACTATTACTCTAACTAAATTATTGTAAGACATTTCTACCTGGTTCTCCTGGCTCTCCAATCCGCAGTTCTGGCCCTCATGAATCCCTAAATTATCCCAGTTTACCCCTTCAAGATGTCTTCGAAGCCCTCGTAGTTTGCTCTTCTAAAATCTGGCACTAACACTGGGTTTGGTTCTGGGTTACCAGTCTAAGCTAAAACGAACCGTTCTGTGATCACTATTTCCTAACTCTCCGCCCACCTCCAACTCACGTAGCAAGTTCCCATTATTGGTTAGGACTAAGTCAAATATGTTATCTCCTCTGGTAGGCTCAGTAACTACCTGCTTAAGGAAATTATCTTGTATAACTTCAAGAAAGTCCTCGGCTTCCAGGTCACCCACTAGATCTTCCCAGTCTATATTCCTATAATTAAAGTCCCCATTACGCAGACATTTCTACTCATACTGCCCTGCCAATCTCCTGTAGTAATATACTCGCGTCCTGCCTGTTAAGGTTGGGTGGCCTGTATATAACTCCTAGAGTTAGTTTTTCTTTCCCTTTGTAAACGTCCACCCAAACTGATTCTGAATCCATGTTAGTTTTGACTGAGTTGTTAAGTAAACATTTAAGTGAGTCTTTAACATATAGCGCAACTCCACCTCCCTTTCTGCCCCTTCTGTCTTTGTGAAACATCTGATAACCCGTTATTTCAAATTCTGATCTAAAATTTCTATTAGCAGTGTCTATCCATGTCTCAGTGATCGCTATTATGTCAAAATTTTCTGAACAAGCTTCACCCCTTAGTAAGTCTATCTTGTTTCTGAGGCTCCTGCTGTTAGTATAGAAGATTCTTAGCCCGTCCTCTGTTACTCCTCTAGAAACACTTCTAAGCTGCCTGGTTATATTATGAGCTAGATGTCCCCTCCCATTACTCCTCCCATTGCTCCCATTACTCCTCCCCCCCTCGCCTATACTAAAAAATCCCTCAGGGTACCAAGTGCTCGCTCAAGGGAGTCGGCTAGAGCCTCAACACCCTTGAACGTCAAGTGTATCCCGTCACGGGCGTAGAGGGCGTCGTTGCCAAAGAAGAGGTCCCAATTGTCGACGAACAGCCACCCATTGCGCTCGCAGTGCTCAGCAAGTCTGCTGTTCACTGCTATCGCCCTGGACAGCCATCCATCGCCAACGCCCCTCCTTGGCAGGACGCCACACACTACTGGTGACCCACCAGCGTCACGTATCCTGCCTAACAATTCTCTAAAACGCCTGAGAAGGTCCACGCTCGGCACACGGGCAACGGCGTTTCCGCCACAGCTGAGAAAGACAATGGGGTTCGATCCCTCGCTTGCCATACACGTCTCAATCCTGTCTGATATATGGCCCACCCCTGCCCCTGGGAAACACACCCTCGTCCTGTTCTTATCCTTGGAGCAAAAATACCTGTCAACATAACGAACCTGACTATCACCAACAACAAGAACCCGAAGGTCGGAAGGGGGGCCAGGAGGGGTGGGTGAAGGGGGGAGGGGAGAGCGGGAAGGGAGGGGAGGGACCTGCTGTGAAGAACGAGGAGAAATTGTGGAAGAGGTGGAAGGTGGAAAGGGGGAGGAGGAGGAGGAAGAGGAAGAAGGAGAAAGGGAGGGTGAGGTGGTGGAGGGAGGAACGGACGAGGAGAGGGAGGAGGAAGAGGGGGAAAGGGAAGGTAAGGGACAGGTGTTGGAGGGAGGGACGAGCGAGGAGGCGGAGGACAAGGAGGAGAAAGAGGGGGAGGAGGAGGAGGAGGAGTGGGCGGGAAGAGGGGAGAGGGGGGACGGAAGAGGAAGGCGAGGAATTTGAGGCGGAGGAGGAGGAGGGAGAGGGGGAGGAGGAGGAGGAGGAGGAGGAGGAGGAGGAGGAAGGAGGAGTAGGTGAAAGGGAGAGTGAGGTGCGGGAGGGAGGGACGGACGAGGAGAGGGAGGAGGAAGAGGGGGAAGGGGAAGGTGAAGGACAGGTGTGGGAGGGAGGGACGAGCGAAGAGGCGGAGGACAAGGAGGAGAAAGAGGGAGAGGAGGAGGAGGAGGGTGGGCGGGGAGAGGGGAGAGGGGGGACGGAAGAGGAAGGCGAGGAGGAGGAGGAGGAGGAGGAGGAGGAGGAGGAAGAGGAGGAAGAAGAGGAGAAGGAGGGGTGGGAAGCGGGGAGATCAGAGATGGTCGAGGAGGAGGAGGAGGAGGATGGGAGGGGCTGCTGTGTGGGTGAAGACAATACTAGAGGGGAGGAGGACGAGGAAGAAGAGGAAGAGGAAGGGGAGGAGGACGAGGAAGAAGAGGAAGAGGACGGGGAGGAGGAGGAGGCGGGGCTTGTTGCTGCTGCACTAACCAGTAAGTGTGCCTGGGCGGCGAGAGTCGTAACCCTATTCTCTAACTCTATGATCCTCTGATCATCCTTCTGAGTCTTAACGCAGAACCTACAAACGTCCTTGGAAAGAAAGTACTGCTTGGCCATGCGAAGGCCACACCCAGAACAACGCTTGAGCGACGTCATGGTGAAGATATGGGCGAGGCAAGACGGAAACAATTAGGCGCGTTAAGACGATAACAAAGTACGCAGCTGCGGTGAGGTCGTCAGGTCAAAAATGTGTATCTAGGAAAACAAACCAACAGCTGCTGTGAGGTCGCAGTCAGGTCAATTCCCCGGGGAAAAGGGTGTGTCTCGGGTAAAAAGGCGCGGTTATTTCTACCCACCAAGACAAAACATAGGCCAATATTAATATACTGAGAAATCACTTATGTAAAGAAGATAATAACTGTGTTCACTAGGTTTGCGCGGAAAGTGGATTATCTAGTGTTTTGTGTGGACTTAGAAATTAACGTAGCTTGGCGCGCCTGATTCACGTAGTCCTATTATCACAGCACAGTAAAGTATCCTAATAATAGAAGAAGAAAACACAAAAGCAATATAAAAAACACAAAAGCAATATAAAACCGTGTAGCACTGGGTTGGTGTGAAAGAATGTTGAATTTAGTGTAGATGTGGGAAGCTTAATACACTTGTCCTAGGAGTAACTGTGGATCACTATCTAACTAAGTAAATACTAAATCAGAACACTTAGCGGTCTGTAGTAGAAGGCAGGGTAATCCTCCTGGTTTTGTAGTCCTCCAGTACAGCAGCAGTTCACAGAAGCACAGAACTCCTCACACCGCGAAAGCAGAGGAAAACACCACCACCACTACCACCACCATCACCATCACCACCACCACCACCACCACCACCATGATCACTGTGAGGGACAGGGCCCAGGCGTAGTTAGGTGGAGGGGACGCCAGATCAAGTCCCTCGTTAGGCCCGGTTTCCCTCAGCTTCCCTGGGTGCGTGGCGAGATAAACACTAGAGTGGCTTTTACATAATTGCCTCCTCAACACCCACACACACGGGAGAAGTATAGTATTCCCGGGGTAGCGTCGCCCAGCGTCAACAGAGGCCATGTTGGAGAGAGCCAGGGGCCACTGGCAGGGTGGTGACGCGGCGGCGAGACGGTGTCGGGACGTCGGAGTTGGAAGGGCCCTGGGGCCACAAGTAGGATGGAGATAAGGCAGCGATATGAAGCCACAACGTCCGATGAGGAGGAGAGCAATAACGGGGGCAGCAGACTGGCAGGGCTCGTGTCAGCCACAACCCCGCTCGGCGGTGAGCAGAATGGGAGGCCGGTAAAGGTGTTAACTCGGCTGAGTCCCAGGGTAGTCTATCTCACACCTCCACGCCGGTCCTCCACATCACGTTCCTTCGAACCCTTGGGGGTATGGAGCAGGGTTCGAAGCGCATTACCGCGGCCTTTGAGAGGATTAGCAGGGCTTGAAGTGCACCTTGCTGAGGTGAAACAAGGGTAAATAAGTAGTCTTCCCTCACAATCACCAACATCATCACCATCACCACCACCACCAACAACAACAACAACAACAACACCATCATCACCACCATCATCACCACCACCACCACCACTGGTAGCACCACCAACACCAACACCACCAACACCAACAACAAGAGGAAGAAGTAAAAGTAGAAGAGAAGGAAGAAGAAGAAGAGGAGGGAGAAGAAGAAGAAAAAGAAGAAGAAGAAGAAGAGGAAGAAGAAGAGGAAGAGGAAGAGGAGGAAGAGGAAGAGGAGGAGGAGGAAGAAACATGGAAACATGGAAAACATGGACTAGCAGGCGGCAGAAAGCATGTTGGCTCATTTACTAGGCTGCCTGCTTTCAGTGATTTAATCAATCCGTTTGGCATAGGAGTGGCTTGCAGGGAAGGATTAAAGCACTTGTGCACCTACTCTTGGATATGTTCAGTTCACTCCCGTTGCAGCAAAGTGGCGATCAATGCGTTTCTTGAATGAGTTGATGCTCTCTGCGCTAACCACTTCTGCAGGGAGGCTGTTCCAGTGGCGAACAATCCTATTCGAGAAATAACTCCTGCCTATTTTGGTATGGCATCGCTTTGCTTGAATTGTTTTTCCGTTGTTTCTTGTTCTCAGTTTGGTTTATAGCGAGGAGAATTTTGAGTGATCAACGTTGCTGAGCTTGTTCAGGTACTTAAAGACTTGTATCATGTCTCCCCGCAGTCGTCTCTTTTCCAAAGTGAAGAGGTTGAGTTGCTCGAGTCGCTCTTCATAGGGCTTCGTCCTCAGTGATGGTATCATCTTCGTGGCGCGGCGCTGTACTCTCTCAGGTAATTCAATGTCTTTCCTGTAATTTGGAGACCAGACTTGCACGGCGTATTCCAGGTGGGGCCTTACCAGCGAATTATACAAAGATAACATAACTCCCGGCGTCTTGTATTCGAAGTTCCTCGATATGAACCCAAGCATTGTATTGGTTTTCTTACAGTGTTTTGTTTGTTTCAAGGCACTGCTGATGGTGACCGCGAGTTCTCTTTCCTCTTGCACTACATGTAGTGGTTCGCCACCCATGTGGTATGTGTGATTGCTGTTTCTGGATCCGATATGCATTACTTTACATTTGGTAGTGTTGAAAGACATCTGCCATTTTTCCGACCACCGAGTGATCAGGTCCAGGTCTCTTTGGATAATTTCGCAGTCCTTTGTGTCGTCGGCAAATTTTGAAAGATTGGATTATAATCCAAGTTCTAGGTCGTTGATATATATGATGAAGAGTATGAGTCCCAGCACTGACCCCTGTGGCACTCTACTTGTGACCGGAAGCCACTCGGAGGCCTGTCCGTTGAGTACGTCTCGTTGTTTTCTTCCAGTGAGCCAGTCTTTGATCCACGCTGTCAGGTTGTCGCCTAACCCCGCCGACTTGAGTTTCTTGAGGAGCCTTTCGTGTGGCACTTTGTCAAAGGCTTTTTGAAAGTCTAGATATATAACATCACTGGGGATATGATTATCCGAGTTTTCATAGATACCTTGGAAGAAGTCCAGTAAATTGGTTAAGCATGAGCGCTCATTCCTGAAACCGTGCTGAGCATCGGAAATGATGTTGTTGTCTTCAAGGAACCTAACGAGTTTGTCTCTGATGATCTTCTCGAAGATTTTTCCGCCCACTGATGTCAAGCTGATTGGTCTGTAGTTTAGGGCCACGCTTTTGTCTCCCTTTTTGAAGATCGGTGTTACGTTCGCCTGTTTCCAGTCTTTCGGAACTTTGTTTTGTTGTAGTGACAGATTGTAGATGGCGGTGAGTGGCTTGAGGATTTGCTGCTTGAGTTCCTTGAGCAGCCTGGGTGACAAGTCGTCGGATCCGGTGGACTTGTTTCTCTCGAGTTTGTATAGATACTTTTTCATATCCCGTTCGTCGATTGTGCCAATTTCTAGGGGAGTAATTCCCATCGGTGGGGTAGGGCTCTTGGGTACGGACTGGGTGTTCTCGACCGTGAACACAGACGCGAAGTTTCTGTTTAGGATTTCGACCATTTATCTGCTGTCCTGTGTTAGTACGTCACTTTCATCTTTTAGGGGACCGATATTGCTTTTTGTCTTCTTTTTGGTTCTTATATACGTGAAGAACTTTTTCGGGTTAGACTTGGCTTCGTGCGCAATCTGCTTTTCATAGTCGCGTTTACGCTGGCGTATGAGAGTTCTGCAAGCTCTGAGGCTTTGATGGTACTGTTCGCGAGCCTCGTCAGTGCTCTTGTCCTTTATCAAGTTGTATTTTCTCTTCTTTAAATTAATCGCCTGTCGAACCTGGGTAGTCATCCATGGTGGGCTTGTGGCATTATTTGTTCTCCTAGTCTTCATGGGAACAGTTGTTCTCTCTACCTCTAGGAGTTTGTTCTTGAAACCGTTCCACGCGCCGTCCACAGGAGTGAGGTTCATGGGTTCCCAAGTTGTCTGGGTTAGCAGCTTACGAGCGAGATTAAAATAGGCTCTTTTGTAGTCTGGAATCCTGGACGTGTTTTCGGTGAGTTCATGGTCAGTTCTGATCTTTAGGCGAATTAGGTGATGGTCGCAACAACTTAGTTTTTCGCCGACCTGACATTCACGTGTGAGATCTGAATCACTCACGAGTACTAGGTCTAATAAGTGATTTTCTCCTGTCGGTTGGGTAACAATCTGAGTTAGAAAAGTGTCCTCTAACATTTCGAGCAATCTGTTACCCTCCCGATCTCCAATCATCGTGGTCCAGTCAATGTTGGAACAGTTAAAGTCCCCGATAATAACTGACTGTTTGTTTTGTGTTATGGTGTGAATTTCCTCGTACAATGCTTCGTCGTCCGCTTGTTGCTTTGGAGGTCTGTAAACGGATCCAATCGTTATTTTGTTGTGCTTGCTAGTCTCCAGTTCAACATATACAGAGTCATATTTCTCTGATTCCTCTTTGGAAATTTTCACGGCCGGGTATTTGTTCTTGACGTAACATATAACACCTCCTCCTTTCTTGTGAAGTCTGTTTTTGTAGAAGCTCTCGTATCCCGGAATTGCGAATTCGGTCATTAGGTGGTCAGAGGTGGCCCACGTTTCGGTGATGGCAATCACGTCCGGTCTTTCTACGTCAACGTAGGCAAGTAACTCATCCCTTTTGGGCATTAAGCTCCGCGCGTTGGTGTATAGGACAGAAATGTCCTTCTTGACTTCAGTGCTTGGAGGCACAGTAGTCTGGTGTCTCCGTGTGTTTTCTGTTGGGGGCCTTGGTGTATGATGGGCGGTCTCTACTGGTTGGTTGTTTACGATACTTTGGTGCCCCTCCCGCGCTCGGAGTTTTTTTAGTACAAAAGTACCTCCTTGTTCAGCAACCTACCAAGCCGTGCTGAGCCAATCGCATTGAGGTGAAGACCGTCAGGACGGAAGAGGTCGGGTATATCATAAAAATGATCCCACAGACATGTGAACGAAACTTCCTCGTCCTGACAGAGGTGCTTCAATCTGTTGTTGATTTTTGACGCCTTTCTGTGGAAGCCTGTGAAGGCGTTGATTCTCGGAAGAATCCCGGAGACAATAATGTGGCGTGACTTTTCCTTGTAGCGGCGGATTACTCGTCGGTAGTTAGCTAAAATTTCCTCCGTGCGCATTGTTTGAACGTTGTTCGTCCCAGCGTGCAAAACAAAGAGTGTGTCCTGTTCCGTGCGATCTGAGACGAAGTCTGCCGCTTCTTTTATATCTTGTAGTTTTGAACCAGGAATACAGTAGCGTCTCCTGTTCTTGATACTTCGTCCACAGAACTCAGTCAATTGTTCTCTAATAATGCTGTCATCCACCAGTTTTATGTTAACCTTGGTGTTGGCCCTTGATCCGGGGAAGTGTGATCCGTCTTCACAGGAGATTGCTGGGAGGATGGTCTTGCGTCTTCGTCTGCAAGCTAAGGAGGAGAAGGAGGAGGAGGAGGAGGGGGAGGAGGAGGAGTAGGAGGAGGAGGAGGAGGTGGAGGAGGAGGAGGAGGAGGTGGAGGTGGAGGAGGTGGAAGAGGAAGAGGAAAAGGAAGAGGAAGAGGGAGAGGAGGAGGAGGATGGGGAGGAGGAGGTGGAGGAGGAGGAGGAGGTGGAGGTGGAGGTGGATGAGGAGGAGGAGGAGGAGGAGGAGGAGGAGGGGGAGGAGGAGGAGGAAGGGGAGGAGGAGGAGGAGGAGGAAGAGGAGGAGGAGGAGGTGGAGGAGGAGGAGGAGGAGGTGGAGGAGGAGAGTGAAGAAGAATACGGGGAGAAGGAAGGGGAGGAAGAGGAGAAGGAGGCGGGGGTGGAGGAGGAGGAAGAAGGAAGTGAAGAGGAAGAAGAAGAAGAAGAAGAAGAAGAAGAAGAAGAAGAAGAAGAAGGAGAAGAAGAGGAAGAAGAAGAAGAAGAAGAAGAAGAAGGGGTGGCTCTATCCTTGCGAGCCATGGCTCTCATCCGAACCCTTGGGAGAGTGGAGGAGAGGGAGGAGGAAGAAAATTAGGAGAGGAGGTAGAGGCAGGTGATTTAAGAGAAGAAGAAGAGGAAGGCGAAGAAGAAGAAAAAGATGAAGAAGAGGAAGAAGAAGAAGAAGAAGAAGAAGAAGAAGAAGAAGCGGGTAGAGGCGGACGTTGGTTCAAGGCTGTAAGACACTCAGATAGACCTCTCTCTAAATCTGAGATCCGCTTTTCTATACTGCAATGTCTGCAAGACTTCGCCCCCCTGTCAAAATATTGTGGAGCAAACCGACCCTTGCACTCGCCGCATTTCCGTAGTGATAAAGGCATACCGTTATCTTTTGTTTATTGTTACCTTTTAACTTCAGGGAGAATGAGTGGCGGTAGGTCAGGTGGGAACGATTAACGCCCTCTCGTCAGGTTGGACCAGGTGTTCTCGTTAGACTACTCTCAAGGGAATATCCGCGGCCGGGTAGGGGAGGAGTCGGAATTTAATTGGCCCTGGCGAGGGAAACAAAGCGAGGGGCGCGGACAACGAAACACGGTATGGTTATTAAGCTAAATACTAGGAAAACTCTAGGAGGGGTCTAGGGCAAGCACTATAAGGTGTTAAAGGGCTAGGATAGTGCGGTGATTATATCAGCAAGACCTAGCGTTCGCTGTGGTAGTGTAGCTGTTGTTGAGGTGCCCCGGCGGTCTCACGTGGTCCTGGTGTCCATTGTTTACGGCTCCGCTGCGCTGCACACTAACACTAACACAACGATATAGCACCAGTACACCACGATAGCACGATAGCATGATGATGTATCACACAGTGGGAAGAGCGATGCAGGGTAGGCGTCTTAAAAAATCCAGGGAAGCAGTAATTGAGGAAGCGGCTGGCTGACCAGCAGCGAAGTCAGCGACTTGACCTGATGAAGGCTGGGTCACGACTGAGGAGGAGGAGGAAGAGGAAGAGGAGGAAGAAGAGGAAGAAGAGGAGGAAGAGGAAGAGGAGGAAGAAGAGGAAGAGGAGGAAGAAAAGGAAGAGGAGGAAGAGGAGGAAGAAGAGGAAGAAGAGGAAGAGGAGGAAGAGGAGGAAAAAGAGGAAGAGGTGGAAGAAGAGGAAGAGGAGGAAGAAGAGGAAGAGGAAGAGAAGAAGAAGAGGAAGAAGGAAGAGAAGAGGAAAGAGGAGGAAGAAGAAGGAGGAAGAAGAAGAGGAAGAAGAAGAAGGAGGAAGAGGAGGAAGAAGAAGGAGGAAGAAGAGGAAGAAGAAAGAGGAAGAAGAGGAAAAGAAAGAGGAGGAAGAAGAAGAGGAGGAAGAAGAAAGAGGAAGAAAAAGAGGAGGAAGAGGAAAGAGGAAAAAGAGGAAGAAGAAAGAGGAAGAAGAGGAAAAAGGAAGAGGAAGAAGAGGAAGAAGAAGAAGAAAGAAGAAGAAGAAGGAAACACTTTGAAACACTTTCTGAAACACTTTTTATTATACTTGCAGAAAATAAGGTAAAATATGTTAAATATACATATAAGCAAGTAGCCTATATTGGCAACGTTTTGGGCAAAATATGAATTTATTTATTTTACAACGAATACCCCAAACCAGGCAAAGACAAGGAAAGAAAAATATATACATATATACATTTATGGCTAGTTGGCCATTAACCCAACAGTATGTATATACTTTGGGAGAAGGAAAAGGAAAGAAGGAGAATGAAAGTAAAAGTATCATTTATTGAGTTGGAACATGATAGGGACTGTTTATATAAGAGATGTTTCAAGTTTCTAGTATTTAGCTATTTCATATTTTGTATAATGTCTTTTAAAAGAACTTATTGTTGGCAAAAAATTTATTTGATTTGGTATTGAATTCCATAGCTTAGGGGCTGGGTAAGATAGGGAATGTTTGAATAATGTTAGATTGTGTTGTGGTGTTGTAAGATTTTCACGAGTGTGTGTTGGATAATTGTGTTGTGGTTGTAATGCTGGATCAAAGCTATTTCTTAGAATTTTATACATATAATTCCAATATGTATTTTTTAGGTCAAAAAAGTTTTAGAATGTTGGTTTCTTTGAAAAGAGGCTGTGTGTGTTCTAGGTTGTCACTCTTTGTTATAATCCTGACAATTTTCTTCTGGAGTCTGAACAATGGTAGTAGGTGAGTAGGATAAGTATTGCACCATATGGCTGTACAATAACTGAGGTGGGGCAGGACATGGGCATGGTAAAGAATTTTAAGTACATGTAAAGGCATCAGATCTTTAACTTGGTGGAGGAGATAAATCAACCGTGATAATTTGAGACATAGTCCAGATATATGTTGTTTGAATCTCAAGGCTTGGTCAATGGTCACACCTAGTAATGTATGTTTGGTGTTTTTTTGGATAACATCATTTTGATACTGTAGGGGGGTAGGTTTTCTGATGTTTTATTGGTGAACAGCATATAATATATTTAATTTAAATTAACAGTTAGTCTATTATTTGCACACCATACATGGAAAGTTTTGAGGTCAGTGTTCGCTCTGTTAATAATATCAATTGGGTCTTTACCAGTAACATATAAGGCGGAGTCGTCAGCAAAAAGTATTGCTTTAAAATTTGAAAATATTTGAGCTAAATCATTAATATGCAGAAGAAAATGTATCGGGCCAAGAACACTCCCTTGAGGGACTCCATATTCAATAGGTTTAGGTGTGGATGAATAGTTTTGAATCTTGACAGAGTGAGTTATGTTTGTTAGATAATCTTTAAACCATCCATGTATGATACCCCGTATTCCATAATATTCTTTTTTTTATTTTTTTTTGTAAATTATCATGTCTTACAGTATCAAATGCTTTGGAGAAGTCAATAAAAACGCTAAGTAGTGAAAGTTTAGAGTCCAAAGTAGAATAGATTTCCTCGGTGAAGGAACTCAAAGCGTTAAAGGTGCTCAGGCCTTGTCGGAAACCAAACGGTTCTGGGTTTAAAATGGATTTAGCTTCAAGAAATTATATCAAAAACTTTTTCCTTATTTTCTCAAAAAATTTGGAGTAAATATTGAGCAGAGGTATTGGTCTGTAATTCCCTATAACATCTTTAGGACCTTTTTTGTAAATGGGTAAAACAGTGGCATGTTTCAAGCAATGTGGAAATTTACCATTGGCAATGGATTGGTTAAACAGCATAGCTAATGGTATGGCTATTTGATGCGTATTTGTTTTAATAAGAGATATAGAGATCTCATGTGTATTGCTTTTTTTTTTTTTTTGCAAGGAGTTGATTATGTTAATTACATCTTGTGGGTATATTGTGGGAGCTGCCATAGATGTTGGGTAGTCACCTCGAAGAAACCTTAAAGGGTTATCATTAGATGGTGGGATATTTTTATCTAAGTTAGGGGCAACATTACTATAGTAGTCATTAAATGCTTCAGCTATTTCTAAAGGATTCTTTAAAATTATGTTGTTATGGGATATATAGTTTAGGTAATTCTTTTTATGATCGTATTTTAGTTGATTTATGGTGTTCCATATTTTTCTTGTGTCATTTTTAAAGTTCGAAAATATAGCCATATAATAAGCCTGTTTAGCACTTTTAATTACTCTGTTTAAGGTATTACGATATTGTTTGTATTAGTTTTCTGAAATAACACCTATTTTATAGTCTTTGAATAAGTTGTTTTTTAACCTAATAGAATTTAGAACATATTGTGTTATCCAAGGATTGTCTATTCTTTTATCAGTTAGATATTTAGTTTTTAAAGGAAAACATTGGATATATATTTCTTGGATTTTAGTAATAAATATATCAAAGTTGTAATTAATGTCTTCTGAGAAAAGGAGATTATTCCATTTTAATGAGTCTAATTTGTGGGAAAAAAAAACTGTTTGCCTTCCTGTCCTATATTTCTGAAAGTAAACTTATGTAGTTTATGGTTTGTTGGGGAAATAGCTATGTTCAAAAATATTGGGAGATGATCCGAGATAGGGAAATTAATAATTCCCGAGGTAAAGTTTCTGATAAAATTTGTATAAATATGGTCTAGTAAGGATGGTTGTCCTAGATTACTGCTGTCAGGAAAGCTTGTAGGTCTGGCAATATGGGGATTGAAATTGAGAGATTGGACATTCACAAGTAAATTGTTTGTGGGGATGTGTGTTGTGTGTTCTAACAGTTTAATGTTAAAATTTCCTAAGATTACAAAATTATTGTTTTTTATAGAATCTTTCAAGAGTGCATACAAAATATTTGTAAATTCTTCTACAGCTATATGTTTACTGCTTGGTCTATAGATTGAACATATTCTTATATTTAATGGATTCAAGTTTATTCTAATACTATTGATTTCGATGTTTTCATTTACAATTGTTAATTTTTCAACTTGTTCCGATTGAATAATGTTTGAAACAAAAATTGAGACTCCTCCCTGAGGTCGTGTGTTTCTGGTGAGGTGAGAGGAGCGATAACCAGCAAATTCATGGTGGTGCTTGTTTCTGTCATTTAGCCAAGTCAATCGATCAAGGAGGGGAACGAAGAAGAAGAAGAAGAGGAAGAGGAAGAAGAAGAGGAAGAAGAGGAAGAAGCAGAGGAAGAAGGGGAAGAAGAAGAAGAAGAGGAAGAAGAGGAGGGAGAGGAGGAAGAGGAGGAAGAGGAGGAAAAAGAGGAAGAGGAGGAAGAAGAAGAGGAAGAGGAAGAAGAAGAGGAAGAGGAGAAGGAAGAGGAAGAGGAGGAAGAAGAGGAGGAAGAGGAGGATGAAGAGGAAGAGGACGAAGAAGAGGAAGAGGAGGAAGAAAAAGAAGAGAAAGAGGAAGAAGAAGAAGAAGAAGAGGAAGAAGAAGAAGAGGAAGAAGAAGAAGAAGAAGAGGAAGAGGAAAAGGAAGAAGAAGAGGAAGAAGAAGAAGAAGAGGAAGAGGAAGAAGAAAAGGACGAGGAAGAAGAAGAGGAAGAAAATTAACAGCGAGGTATACATAAATGATGCGTGTGCACGACATTTGTTTTGCGAGTGGAGATGTCTACATTCTTCCTCCACCACCTGAGACAAGCGACATAGGGAGGGAGGGTAGGAGGGAGGAAGGGAGGTAGGGAGGGAGAGAGGGAGGGAGGGAGGGAAGGAGGGAAAGAGAGTTGCCTCCGTTTTTTATACCCTTTTTTACTTTCCACTAGTTTCTTTTCATTCATTATTCACTATTGTTTTACACTATTGATTCTGTACCAGTACTTACTGTTCATGAGCGTTAGCGTTGTTCAGAAAAATGAGTACGATGCTAGGTGTTACGAGCGCGAAAATTTGAAAACGTCGGAGCTTATAGGGTTAAGTCAGGAGAATCACTGATTGATAGAGATGGAGAAATGAGCGAGGCGTTAAATAGATATTTCTTAACTGTATTTACCAAAGAAAGATTAGATGATATACCTCAGGGAGAACAGATCTACAGGGGAGAAGAGATGGAAGGGTTAACCGACATCAAAATAAGTAGGGAGCTCGTGATTAGACAGATATATAGACTTAAAGTCACCAAGGAACCATGGCCAGATGAACTTTTTCCCAGGGTAATAAAGGAATGTAAAACTGAAATCAGTGGGCAGTTAACATAAGTATTTAGGAAGTCACTAGACACAGGGGTGGTGCCTGTTTCATGGAGGCAGGCACACTTTATTCCAGTATTTAAGAAGAGTGACAAATCTTCTTCGGAAAACTATAGGCCGATTAGTTTGACGTCAGTTATCGGTAAAATGATTGAGTCAATAATAGCTGATAGTATTAGGGACCATATTGACAGACATAATCTAATTCACGACTCACAGCATGAGTTTATTAAAGGAAAGTCGTGCCTCATTAATCTTAATCTTTTATCCTTTTAAAATAGAGCATACGAGACAGCTGACAATGCTGAGAACCATGATGTAGTTTATCTTGATTTCAGTAAGGCCTTCGATAAGGTACCTCACCAGAGACTGTTAAATAAAGTCAGGGTTCATGGAATAAGAGGGAAGGTATTTGATTGGATTAAGGCGTGGATTAGCGACAGGAAACAGAGGGTTACCATTAACGGTAAAAAATCCGAATGGGGTATTGTTACCAGTGGGGTTACTGCGCTTTTATTTATTATCTTCTACATCAATGACATAGACAATGGAATAACTAGTGACATAGGTAAATTTGCAGATGACACCAAAATAGGATGCACTATTAGGACAGGGAAGGATGCTAGAGCACTGCAGGAGGATCTCAACAAACTGTCAGCTTGGTCTGAGAAATGGCAGATGAGCTTTAGCATCACCAAGTGTAGCGTACTTAGTTTAGAAACACGCAACCCATTACGCGGGTATAGTTTAGACTCCACAGCAATAGGCAGATCAGAGTGTGAAAGGGATTTGGGAGTGTTAGTGAACTCTGACCTAAAACTAAGGAAGCAATGCATTATTGCGAGGAATAGGGCTAACAGGTTATTAGGCTTTATTAACAGGACGGTAACCAACAGGAGTGAAGAGGTCATCCTCAGACTCTATTTAGCGCTAGTTAGGGCACACTTAGATTATGCTGTCCAGTTTTGGTGCCCACACTACAGAATGGACATCATCTTGCTAGAATCAGTTCAGAGGAGGATGACCAAGATGATTCAGGGGCTGAGGAACCCCCATATCAAAATACGCTGAAACATCTAAACTTACATTTTTTTTTTTTTACAACAAAGGAGGCAGCTCAAGGGCACAAAAAAAGAAAACAATAATAAAAAAAGCCCGCTAATCGCTGCTCCCATAAAAGAATCAGAAGAGGTGGCCAAAAGCAAGGTCAAATTCGGGAGGAGAGGTGTCCTGATACCCTCCTCTTGAAAGAGTTCAAGTCATAGGCAGAAGGAAATACAGATGAAGGAAGATTGTTCCAGAGTTTACCAGCGTGAGGGATGAAAGAGTGAAGATGCTGGTTAACTCTTGCATAAGGGTTTGGACAGTATAGGGATGAGCATGAGTAGAAAGTCGTGTGCAGCGGGGCCGCGGGAGGGGGGAGGCATGCAGTTAGTAAGTTCAGAAGAGCAGTCAGCGTGGAAATATCGATAGAAGATAGAAAGAGAGGCAGCATTCACTAGAAAGACGAAGAGTGCGGGGAGATCTGATATAAGTATTCAAATGGGTCAAGGGTTACAACAAAGGAGATATAAATAAAGTACTGAGAATTAGCCAGCTGGATAGAAGACGCAGTAATGGATTTAAATTAGAAAAGTATAGATTTAGGAGAGATTTAGGCAAGCATTGGTTTAGTAATAGGGTGGTGGGGGAATGGAATAGACTCAGCAATCACATAGTTAGTGCAGGGACGATAGCTTGTTTTAAGAGTAAACTGGATAACTACATGGACGAGGATGACAGGTGGCAGTGAGGTGTGGGTGCAGTAAGGGAACAGGGTACTGGAGCGTACGCCCGTACTAAAGGTAAACGAGGATCAAGCCTCTATACCTGTAACCCCTGAAACTACACCTCCCCCATTGTGAGTAGTGTGGGGGGGGGATTCTGGAGCTGCCCCGTGTAGGCCACTCGGCCTCTTGCAGTTTCCCTATGTTCTTATGTTCTTATGTTATCTTTTCTAACGGCTTTTTGCTTGACGGGATGGTAGCGAAGGGCAGAGAAGCGGTAGCACGCAGCGGACACGTGTGGCTCCCTGGTTCATGGCCTGCGTGGAGGGGTGGAAACACTTGCCGCCACAGATGCCAACCCTATCACTCACGTTATGTAAGCAATTATACCTATATATTTACCATTTAATCAACCATTTTACGTGTGATTATACACCGAAAAATATATAATCCCAATAATATGTGTTAAATGCTTCAATTATCAAGATATCCATATTGAGGTGTTTACAGACGCTACCAACCCAACCCCAAGGAAGGGAAGGGGTCAGGGTCAACTTAATAGAGCCCAACCGAAAGGGGACACCGTGTAAGAGGAAGGTGGTGGGGGAGATATATGGTATAGCTGTCTGACTCGACTTTGCCCAACAAAGCTGTGCCTATCAACAAGTTTTTGTTTGTAGACATTCGCTTCTGAGCATGCGCCGTTAGCGCGAGGGACAAAGGGATAGCTTCGTACACAATACTGGTATGTACTCATATTTTTCCCACATTTCCCTTCATCCCTCCCTACCTTCTGTATCTCTTTCCAATCCTCCTCCGTTGCCCCACCTACATATTATTATCCTTGCCGCGCCCTAATCCATATTACTCTTCCTACTTTTTTACACACCGTACTGGTGCTCCTCTTCCTCTTCCTCCTCCTCCTCCCACTCATCCTCCTGCTTCTTCTTCGCCCATCACAAAGAAAAGCACATCACATCACAGGAAAACTAGCTCCTTTCTCGTTTAGCTGTTTGCTCAGGCTACATACAGATGGCGCTTTTGTTCCTACCAACCAAGGACGTCTGAGTCGAGTCGAGTTAGTCGTTAGCCTTAGTTGAGCTGTCTGCTGGTGAGGGTCCACTGTCACAAGTGTTTCGTTCTTCACCATCTTTTTTATATATTTTTTTAACTAAACCAATTGTTCTTGTTATATATTCTTAAACTAAAAAAATCTTACAACCATATGATGGATGAGGAGGTATTAACGAAACGTGGTAGAGAAAATAAATGCTCATAACGGATTCTTTAACGTCTTTGACAATAAAAAGTAAAGATGGCAGCGAGGTGAAATTTTGGCGTTGTGAGCAAAAACACCGATGCAAAGCATGGCTCCATACTAAAGCTGGAAACGTAGTGAGGGAGCTGAACAGCCATTCGCATGATGCTTCTGCAGGTCACGACTGGATATTAATCTTCGAAAGACAGAGCTGGCTAGAGCACTTAGTAACATCTGAAATGTAGTTTGCAGATGGTACATTCAGTATTGCTCCCAGCCTCTTTTCTCAGATTTATGTAATTATGGTAAAAAAAACAACAACATGGAGTTACTCCTACGGTTCATGCTCTCTTGCCTAACAAGCAACGCACCACATACGTGAGAACGTTCGTGTTATTGAAAGAAATGGAACCCATCTTGAAATCCAATTCAATCGTCTGTGATTTTGAACAAGCTGCGCACAGTGCTATGAAAGACACATTCTCTGATGCTCATATAAACGGATGTTTTTTTTTTCATTTAGTTCTAAATAGGCAAAAACATCTAGCTATTTTGGGGTTCACAAATTTGTATTAACACTAATCCAGATCTCGCGTTAAAAGTCAAAAGGATTATTGTCATTTCCTTTGTACCTCTAAACAAGATCGATGAATATGTGGATGCTCTAGCGACCGAACTGCCTCAAGAATTTGATGATTTACTAAACTGGTTTGAGGATACATATGTTGGTCGTTCGAAGAGACCAGGAAATGGAAGACGAACTCCTTTATTTCGCCCTGAGATTTGGAACCTCCATCAGAGAACATTAAACGGGGAAGACCTCACAAACAATAATGCGGAGGCAGCCCACCGTCGATTGAAATACGAACTTGGCATGCAGCATCCCGCCTGAGTCAGCGCGCGACCTTCCTGAGTCAGCGCGCGACCTTCCTCAGTCAGCGCGCGACCTTCCTTGGGTTCACACGTGACTTTGCCCCGCTGCTGTGTGGTGCCAACTCGCTCTTTCCTCTGTTTTCCTCTGCTTTCGCGGTGTGAGGCGTTCTGTGCTTCTGCGAACTGCTGCTGTACTGGAGGACTACAAAACCAGGAGGATTACCCTGCCTTCTACTACAGACCGCTAAGTGTTCTGATTTAGTATTTACTTAGTTAGATAGTGATCCACAGTTACTCCTAGGACAAGTGTATCAAGCTTCCCACATCTACACTAAATTCAACATTCTTTAACGCCAACCCAGTGCTACACGGTTTTATATTGCTTTTGTGTTTTTTATATTGCTTTTGTGTTTTCTTCTCCGTCTATTATTAGGATACTTTACTGTGCTGTGATAATAGGACTACGTGAATCAGGCGCGCCAAGCTACGTTAATTTCTAAGTCCACACAAAACACTAGATAATCCACTTTCCGCGCAAACCTAGTGAACACAGTTATTATCTTCTTTACATAAGTGATTTCTCAGTATATTAACATTGGCCTATGTTTTGTCTTGGTGGGTAGAAATAACCGCGCCTTTTTACCCGAGACACACCCTTTTCCCCGGGGAATTGACCTGACTGCGACCTCACAGCAGCTGTTGGTTTGTTTTCCTAGATACACATTTTTGACCTGACGACCTCACCGCAGCTGCGTACTTTGTTATCGTCTTAACGTGCCTAATTGTTTCCGTCTTGCCTCGCCCATATCTTCACCATGACGTCCCTCAAGCGTTGTTCTGGGTGTGGCCTTCGCATGGCCAAGCAGTACTTTCTTTCCAAGGACGTTTGTAGGTTCTGCGTTAAGACTCAGAAGGATGATCAGAGGATCATAGAGTTAGAGAACAGGGCTACGACTCGCCGCCCAGGTACACTTACTGGTTAGTGCAGCAGCAACAAGCCCGCCTCCTCCTCCTCCCTTCCTCTTCCTCTTCTTCCTCGTCCTCCTCCCCTCTAGTATTGTCTTCACCCACAGCAGCCCTCCCATCCTCCTCCTCCTCCTCCTCGACCATCTCCGATCTCCCCTTCCCCCCTCCTTCTCCTCTTCTTCCTCTCTTCCTCCTCCTCCTCCTCCTCCTCCTCGCCTTCCTCTTCCGTCCCCCTCTCCCCTCTCCCCACCCTCCTCCTCCTCCTCCTCTCCCTCTTTCTCCTCCTTGTCCTCCGCCTCTTCGCTCGTCGCTCCCTCCCACACCTGTCCCTGACCTTCCCCTTCCCCTCTTCCTCCTCCCTCTCCTCGTCCGTCCCTCCCTCCCCACCTCACTCTCCCTTTCACCTACTCCTCCTTCCTCCTCCTCCTCCTCCTCCTCCTCCTCCTCCCCTCCTCCTCCTCCGCCTCCACCTCGCCTTCCTCTTCCGTCCCCCTCTCCCCTCTTCCTGCCCACTCTCCTCCTCCTCCGCCTCTCCCTCTTTCTCCTCCTTCTCCTCCGCCTCCTCGCTCGTCCCTCCCTCCAACACCTGTCCCTTACCCTCCCTTTCCCCCTCTTCCTCCTCCCTCTCCTCGTCCGTTCCTCCCTCCACCACCTCACCCTCCCTTTCTCCTTCTTCCTCTTCCTCCTCCTCCTCCCCCTTTCCACCTTCCACCTCTTCCACAATTTCTCCTCGTTCTTCACAGCAGGTCCCTCCCTCCTTCCTCTCCCCCCTTCACCCACCCCTCCTGGCCCCCCTTCCGACCGTCGGGTTCTTGTTGTTGGTGATAGTCAGGTTCGTTATGTTGACAGGTATTTTTGCTCCAAGGATAAGAACAGGACGAGGGTGTGTTTCCCAGGGGCAGGGGTGGGCCATATATCAGACAGGATTGAGGCGTGTATGGCAAGCGAGGGATCGAACCCCATTGTCTTTTTCAGCTGTGGCGGAAACGACGTTTCTCGTGTGCCAAGCGAGGACCTTCTCAGGCGTTTTAGAGAATTGTTAGGCAGGATACGTGACGCTGGTGGGTCGCCAGTAGTGTGTGGCGTCCTGCCAAGGAGGGGCGTTGGCGATGGATGGCTGTCCAGGGCGATAGCAGTAAACAGCAGACTTGCTGAGCACTGCGAGCGCAATGGGTGGATGTTCGTCGACAATTGGGACCTCTTCTTTGGCAACGACGCCCTCTACGCCCGTGACGGGATACACTTGACGTTCAAGGATGTTGAGGCTCTCTCAGACTCCCTTGAGCGAGCACTTGGTACCCTGAGGGATTTTTTAGTATAGGCGAGGGGGGGGAGGAGTAATGGGAGGAATGGGAGGAGTAATGGGAGGGGACATCTAGCTCATAATATAACCAGGCAGCTTAGAAGTAATTCTAGAGGAGTAACAGAGGACGGGCTAAGAATCTTCTATACTAACAGCAGGAGCCTCAGAAACAAGATTTTGACATAATAGCGATCACTGAGACATGGATAGACACTGCTAATAGAAATTTTAGATCAGAATTTGAAATAACGGGTTATCAGATGTTTCACAAAGACAGAAGGGGCAGCAAGGGAGATGGAGTTGCGCTATATGTTAAAGACTCACTTAAATGTTTAGTTAACAACTCAGTCAAAACTAACATGGATTCAGAATCAGCTTGGGTGGACGTTTACAAAGGGAAAGAAAAACTAACTCTAGGAGTTATATACAGGCCACCCAACCTTAACAGGCAGGACACGAGTATATTACTACAGGAGATTGGCAGGGCGAGTATGAGTAGAAATGTCTGCGTAATGGGGGACTTTAATTATAGGAATATAGACTGGAAAGATCTAGTGGGTGACCTGGAAGCCGAGGACTTTCTTGAAGTTATACAAGATAATTTCCTTAAGCAGGTAGTTACTGAGCCTACCAGAGGAGATAACATATTTGACTTAGTCCTAACCAATAATGGGAACTTGCTACGTGAGTTGGAGGTGGGCGGAGAGTTAGGAAATAGTGATCACAGAACGGTTCGTTTTAGCTTAGACTGGGCGGTAACCCGCGAACCAAACCCAGTGTTAGTGCCAGATTTTAGAAGAGCAAACTACGAGGGGCTTCGAAGACATCTTGAAGGGGTAAACTGGGATAATTTAGGGATTCATGAGGGCCAGAACTGCGGATTGGAGAGCCAGGAGAACCAGGTAGAAATGTCTTACAATAATTTAGTTAGAGTAATAGTAGAGGGGCAAGAACAGCATATACCACAGCGAACACTTAGAAAAGAAAACAATGATCCTAAGTGGATGACTCGTGGACTAAAACACGAGATTGGGTTAAAGAAGGAATTTATCAGAAAATAAAGAATGGGAAACACATCTCAGGGGCCGGTACGTCGAACTATCTAGATTAGTTAAGAAAACACCAGGATAGCAAAAAGAACTATGAGATCAAAGTAGCAAATGAGGCGAAAAGTAATCCTAAGGGCTTCTTTCAGATGTATAGAACAAAAACACGGGAGAAAATTGGACCGCTGAAAACAAACACAGGGGAGCTAGTAGAAAATTACGAAAATATGAGCACATTGTTGAACGACTACTTCCTTTCAGTATTCACACAGGAGGATCGAACGACTATACCGGAAAGAGTTCAGGTGTACGATGGCGGGGATGGCGATAAATTGAGGGATATAATCATTACCAGGCAAGTAGTTCAGGATGAGATAGATAAGCTTAAGAAGAACAAGTCGCCAGGTCCTGACGGATATTTCCGAGGGTATTAAAGGAGTTAGGTGATATAATCAGTGACACTAACCGACATCTTTAAGATGTCGGTAAATACTGGCTATGTGCCGAGCCTATGGAAAGTAGCTAATGTGACGCCGATTTTAAAAAGGGGACAGGTCAGTTGCTTCAAACTATCGCCCAATTAGCTTAACATCGGTTATAGGGAAGATGCTGGAGTCCATAATAGCCAGGAACATTCGGGAGCATTTAGAGAAACATAGCTTAATTCACGACTCGCAGCATGGGTTCACAAAAGGTAGGTCATGCCTCACCAATCTCTTGTCCTTCTACAATAAAGTATTTGAGGCGGTTGACAGAGATGAAAATTATGATGTAATCTATCTTGATTTTAGTAAAGCGTTTGACAAAGTTCCTCACCAACGACTGTTGCTTAAATTACAGGCTCACGGAGTAGAGGGTAAAGTTTTGAACTGGGTCAAGGCGTGGCTTAGCAATAGGAAGCAAAGAGTGCAAATCAATGGTAAAAGATCTGACTGGGGATGTGTTACGAGTGGGGTCCCACAAGGTTCGGTATTAGGTCCACTTTGGTTTATTATTTATATCAATGACTTAGACACAGGAATTAGTAGTGATGTTAGTAAATTTGCAGATGATACCAAGATCGGTAGAGTAATTGAGTCGGATCAGGACGCTAGTATTCTCCAAGGTGAACTCAACAGATTATATGACTGGGCGGATAAATGGCAGATGGAGTTCAATGTAGGGAAGTGTAGTATTCTGAGTGTAGGTAGGAACAACCCCTCACATAACTATTGCTTAAATGACACTCTCATAAGTTGGTGTGGGTGCGAGAGGATTTAGGGGTCTTAGTGAGCTCTGATCTCCGTCCAAGGGCACAATGCATTCAAGCTAGAAATCGAGCTAATAGGGTACTGGGATTTATTTCAAGGAGCGTAAGCAACAGAAGCCCCAAGTCTTCCTCAAACTATATTTAGCATTAGTTAGACCTCATCTTGACTATGCGGTTCAGTTCTGGTCACCCTACTATAGAATGGATATCAAAATGTTAGAATCGGTGCAGAGGAGGATGACTAAGATGATTCAGGGGTTGAGAAACTTGCCATACGAGGAAAGACCCAAACAGTTAAACTTGCATTCTCTAGAAAGGCGAAGGGTGCGTGGAGACATGATCGAGGTTTATAAATGGATGAAGGGCTTTAATAAGGGAGACATTCATAAGGTTTTGTTGGTAAGAGAACCGGGTAGGACACGAAGTAACGGGTTTAAACTGGATAAATTCAGATTCAACAGGGACATAGGCAAAAATTGGTTTACTAACAGGGTGGTGGATGAGTGGAATAGGCTTAGCAGTCATGTGGTGAGTGCCAATACAATTGTCACATTCAAAAATAGACTAGATAAATTCATGGACAGCGATATTAGGTGGGGTTAGATACACGGGAGCTTAGGGTCAAAGGAGCTGCCTCGTACAGGCCTACCGGCCTCTTGCAGACTCCTGCGTTCTTATGTTCTTATGTTCTTATATGAAAATTAATTGATGGATGCTATCGAACACTTGAGGAGCCTTGCTCATAATTACCAAACTAACTAAATAACGGTGCGTAACAATTTTTAGTGTTTAAAACTATTTAATGTTTTAAATTTTTAATAAAGTTAGTTTTAAAACTTTCTAAAGTTTGTTTTTAAGTTCTTACTAAAACTTTTAAAAGTTCTGTTTTTAATTTAGCAGTTTTAAGCTTCTTTTTACTTGTTTACTGCGAACAATATTGAATTGAGCCCAATTGTCCCATGACGCCCAAACTGCCGCGCCCAAACGGCCGCGCTAAAATGGCTGAGCCCAATTGTCCCATTCCGGTCTATAGCAGGGGTTCGCGAACCCTTGATGGGATGCGGAGGATTGAGGGGGTGGGGTCGTAAAGCCTTGCTAGAAACGGCTTGGCAAAATATTTTTTTAGCTTATCGTTTCGAGATAGTTTTCTGTTTTAATTTTGTTGGTGTTGTTTGTTTCTGCCGGTGTTTTTTTTTGGGGGGGGGTATTTCGTTGGGGATATACCCCAAGGGAGGAAGGCGGTGCATGCCGCGCAACCACCCAGACGGCTGGTAGAGAGATACCCAATTCTTTCAAGGATGAGGCCCAATAACAGGGCTGAGGGTGTCGGAAAGAGCCCACCTTTCCACCCCCGTGGCACCAGGTAGGTCTCGAACCTACGCCCTAGCACCCTGCCGATGCGCAAGGCGGAGACTCTACCACTGGTGTGTTGAGAGGGAACATCGGGGTATCTTTCAGGGACATGTTAGGACCGGTTTTGTTTAAAAATTGATGTGTAATAAAAGTATAAAACAAATTGCTGATATCAGGGGCGCGTGGGTTTCAATTTTTTTTCAAAGGGTCGTGAGTGTAAATACGTTTGGAGACATAGCACTATAGAATGACACACACACACACACAGAGGGGGGTAGAATTGCTGGCGATGACGAGTCCAGCCTGTGATCAGGCCATGTGAATTGCACACAAAGGGAAGGAGACAGGGAGGAAGAGAAGAACAGAGAGCAAGTGATAAGAAAATACAGATAGAGGCTGTGAGAAGGAAGATAACAAGGAAAAGGAGTGAGGAAAACATATGGAGAGATTGAGAGGAGAAAATGAAAGGGAAAAGGATACGGTGAGAAGGGAGAGGAAGGTAGAGGATGCGGAATGATCGTGTGTGTGTGTGTGTGTGTGTTAATCTAATGTAAAAGGGTAGGAACAAGAGAGGGAGAGAGGAAGAGTGAATGAGAAGGAAATGGACTGAGGGTGTGAGAAGGGAGGAAACTAGGGAAAGGAGAGAGAGAGAGAGAGAGAGAGAGAGAGAGAGAGAGAGAGAGAGAGAGAGAGAGAGAGAGAGAGAGAGAGAGAGAGAGAGAGAGAGAGAGAGAGAGAGAGAGAGAGAGAGAGAGAGAGGAGAGAGAGAGAGGAGAGAGAGAGAAAGGAAGAGGGTAGAAAGAGAGGGAGGAAAGGAGGGGCATGTAAAGAATGAGGATAGAGAGAGAAAAGGTGTGTGAGTGGGAGGAAAATAAATACATAAATAAAAATGTTGGGGTGAGGGAAAAACAAATAGAAATGAGAAAACTAAGGGGAGGGGAAGGGAAAAGGAAGTTAGCGGGTGAGAAATGAGATACTCTCTCTCTCTCTCTCTCTCTCTCTCTATTAATTCACTTTTTCGAAAAAAAATCAGCATATATAGTTATTATTAAGGGCCTCATAGTCGAATATCAACAACAGATGGTATTAGCAAACTTATAACAAAGAAGAATGACATGAAAAAATGCATAAATAATTAAGCTAATAAAATTATGGAATTGGAAGGGAGGCTGCAACAACGTCGAGCGAGATAACAACGTGGCGGGAAGATGGGAGTGAGGCCAAATGGTACTGGCAGCGCTAACAATATCGGAACCTAAGCGGTACTGGTACCCGGTACCGGAACTGTGTACCGGTGCCATTAGTGCCCCCGAAGAACCGGTTCCGCTTCGGTTTAAGTATCGCTCGTGCCGCTAAGGAGCCGGAATCGCTTAGTTTCTTGGACTTGGGCCTCTCCTACTCAAGATCACGCCAATCATACGTTTGCCTATCACTCAACCAGGAGACCTCACCAACAGGCATATACATCGGTGGTGCACGACTGGTTGAGCACGACACTTTACCGCCTGCCTATTGCTGGACGAGTTTTCTCCAAGAGAAGGCACGAAACATTTACTTGAGGCATCGCTTCGTAGGCCGTCAAGCCAGTAATCGCAGACCTCCATGGATGGCACTGCCTCGAGTGTCTTAGCGCTTCATTTGGAGTGTTTTTTTCTGTCAGTGACTTTCGTGACTGTTGCTAATATACAACTTCTGGCAGTAAGTAGTGATAGTGTTTCTTGCACAGAAAATAATGCATGGTGCGTTGATCTCTACACAGTACTTAAAAACTATACATACACGCACAGATATCTGAAACACTAGCAAACAGACGCACGATGACGGATGGGCTACATCCCTACCTGGTTCACGGGTGGCAAAGGATCGTGGGCCGCCAAGTCGTCGATGGCTGACGTTCCAGCAGCGCCACCGATCACCCAAATCTTCTTGAGAGTGTCAGGGGGCAGCAGTGAGAAGGCAGCTTCCGCAGTGGATAGCAGGTCGACATGTATTACAGCCCACTGAGCACCAACCAGCCGCGTGCAGTGCACCAGGTCATCTAGGGAACATTTAACTATTAACAAAACGTCGCTAGATCACAGCAACGTGATCAATCCAGAAATTTTACTCTAGAAAAAAATGGCTGAATATTTGTTTTCGGACAAGGTTTTGCCAACCTTTTATTTTCATTAAACCAAGCGATATGAATATCTGTAATATGTTATTAATTTCAATAAATAATAAATAGGCATTTCGCGCAGGTTTTGGGGAAAGGAAAGAAAATACTGAGGCCTTTGAATCAACACGCATAAGATTTTCTGAAGATGCCAAACAATAAGGACGTGTGCAAAATGAGTTTGTACTGTAATGGTAAAATAGACGAGAATAATAATAGAAGACATATACGAAACTACTGAGACCAAGGTCAATGTCGTTGATGTAAATGACGAAGAGAACGGGTTCCAGGACAGAGCCTTGGGGGACACCACTAGTGACTAGCATCCACTCAGGGGTCATTTCATTTATTATAGCTCTTTGCTTTCTAATGCTTAGCCAGTGCTTGATTCATTCGTGAAGCTTACCCCGATATATATTTCTTTGATTTTTTTAAGCAACTTGTAGTGTGGAACTTTATCAAACGCCTTCTGGAGGTCCAAATAAATAATATCAAGTGATTTAGAAACATCATAGACTGCAAAATGATCGTTATAGAACGTTAATACATTCGACAAACAAGATCTGTTGTTACGGGAACCATGTTGCGAGTCCAGGATTAGCGAATTACAATCTGGGTAGTTAACTGCTTTACCTCGAATGATTGTTTCAAATAATTTTACAATAACTGAAGTATCTCTGTTGATATTTCTTTAAGTAATTTTGGATATATTTTATCAGGTCCTGGACTTTTGTTATTTTTGAGTGACTGCAGCGCTTTCAGAACCTCATATATACTGATTTCATAGTCAGGGAGGGAATGACTGGGATTTTCAATATTGTTAGGAACAGCAGCAGTATCGGTAGAATTACTATTACAAACCGGTAGAATAACTATTAAAAACCGTATATATATATATATATATATATATATATATATATATATATATATATATATATATATATATATATATATATATATATATATATATATATATATATATATATATATATATATATATATATATATATATATATATATATATATATATATATATATATATATATATATATATATATATATATATATATATATATATATATATATATATATATATATATATATATATATATATATATATATATATATATATATATATATATATATATATATATATATATATATATATATATATATATATATAGGAAGAAACCTACTGAACGGGCGCAAGCCACTCCCGGTGAGGTATATATGGGAGGTGAGAAGGGAACTGAAGCCCTCCAAAGACCCTTCCCATGGCCTCAATAACCGTTTCCCTATTGTCTCACCAAAACCGGAGAGTAATTCAGCATGCTCTCTAAAGACAGATCCTCTCTTTATCCACACCACACTACATTCACACAGCATATACACCTTTTCCCAAAATTAAAATTTCAAAATGGCGCACCTACACCAAGCCTCGGAGTCCCCGCCTGGGGACCTACAAATTCCCCAGGAGGACTCCCCTTCTGGCTGCCGACCCGAGAGGTGTCTTGATAACTCCTCGAACCTCTTTCTTCTCAATTTCTGCAACATTCGCGGTCTTCGCTCTAATTTTCATTCTGTGGAACATCATCTCTCCTCCTCTAAACCTCACCTTCTCTTCCTTACCGAGACACAGGTTTCTGAGGGTACTGACAGCAGTCTCTACTCTGCTCCCTCCTACTATCTCTATTCTAAATTTCAATCCAAAGCTGGATGTTGCGCCTACGTGTGCAACGACATCACTTGCTCTCGTGCCACGACCTTAACTCTTCTGAATTTTTCATAATCTGGCTAAGACTTCATTGTCATTCTATTACTAAATACATCTGTGCTGTTTATCTCTCACCTAACTCTATCAACTATGTAAAATTCTTTGACTATTTGAATTCTAAAGTGGAGCACATCTTGACCCACTCTCCCTTCGCTGAAATCTCCATCCTAGGAGATTTCAATGTTCACCACCAGCTTTGGCTTTCATCCTCTTTCACTGACCATCCTGGTGAACAGGCCTACAACTTTGCTATCCTCAACGACCTAGAGCAGTTGGTCCAGCACCCTACACGTATTCCCGACCGTCTTGGAGACCGCCCCAACATTCTAGACCTCTTCCTTACCTCAAACCCTTATGCTTATTCTGTCAAACTGTTCTCTCCGTTGGGCTCCTCCGATCACAATCTTATTTCTGCATCCTGTACTATCGCTCCTGTACGCCCTCTGGACCCACCGAAGAGGCGATGCTTCTGGCATTTTGCTTCAGCTCGGTGGGACGACCTGAGGATGTACTTTTTTCCGATTTCCCGTGGAATGATTATTGCTTCCGGGATAGTGACCCCTCTGTGTGTGCTCAGCGCATCACAGAGGTGATTGTCTCTGGAATGGAGGCATACATTCCTCGTTCTTTCTCTACTCCTCACGCTAAAAAGCCTTGGTTTAATCACGCTTGTTCTCGTGCTGTCAATGATAGAGAGGTAGCTCACAAAAGGTACCAGAGCCTTCAAACTAATTTTAATTATGAACTTTACATTTCTGCCCGAAATCGTGCCAAATCTATTCTCCGACTTACCAAAAATTCTTTCATTAATAGAAAATGCCAAAACCTTGCTTTCTCTAACTCTTCCCGTGACTTCTGGCATCTAGCCAAAAACAATTCCTCCAGCTTCACTTCTTCATCTTTCCCTCCACTCCTCAGTCCTGACGGCAACACTGCCGTCTCATCTATCTCTAAGGCTGAACTCTTCTCTCAAACTTTTTCTAAAAACTCCACTCTGGATGATTCTGGGCATATTCCTTCTACTCATCCCCCCTCTGACTCCTTTATGCCTGTTATAAAGATTCTTCAAAATGATGTTTTCTATGCCCTCTCTGGCCTCAATCCTCAGAAGGCTTATAGACCTGATGGAGTGTCTCCTAGTGTCCTTTAAAAACTGTGCCTCAGTGCTGTCACCCTGCCTGGTGAAACTCTTTCGCCTCTGCCTGTCAACATCTAGCTTTCCTTCCTGCTGGAAGTATGCCTTCATACAGCCTGTGCCTAAGAAGGGTGACCGCTCCAATCCCTCAGACTACCGTCCTATAGCTTTACTTTCTTATCTATCTAAAGCTTTTGAATGAATCCTTAACCGGAAGATTCAAAAGCACCTCCCCACCTCTGACCTTCTATCTGATCGTCAGTATGGGTTCCGCAAGGGGCGTTCTACTGGTGATCTCCTAGCCTTCTTAACTGACTCTTGGTCATCCTCTCTTAGCCGTTTCCGTGAAACTTTTGCTGTTGCGCTGGACATATCAAAAGCTTTTGATAGGGTCTGGCACAAATCTTTGCTTTCCAAACTACCCTCCTACGGTTTCTATCCTTGTCTCTATACCTTTATCTCCAGTTTCCTTTCTGACCGTTCTATTTCTGCCGTGGTAGACGGTCACTGTTCTTCCCCTAAATCTATTAACAGTCGTGTCCCACAGGGTTCTGTCCTATCTCCCACTCTTTTTCTGTTGTTCATTGATGATCTTCTTTCCAAAACGAACTGTCCTATCCATTCCTACGTCGATGATTCCACTCTGCATTACTCAACTTCTTTTAATAGAAGACCCACCCTACAGGAACTTAACGACTCAAGGCTGGAGGCTGCGGAGCGCTTAGCCTGAGTCCTTACTATTATTTCCGATTGGGGCAAGAAGACCCTGGTGTCCTTCAACGCCTCAAAAACACAGTTTCTCCACCTATCCACTCGACACAATCTTCCAAACAACTATCCCCTATTCTTTGACAACACCCAGCTATCACCTTCCTCAACACTTAACATCCTCGGTCTATCCTTAACTCAAAATCTCAACTGGAAACTTCATATCTCATCTCTAACTAAATCAGCTTCCTCGAGGCTGGGCGTTCTGTACCGTCTCCGCCAGTTCTTCTCCCCTGCACAGTTGCTGTCCATATACAGGGGCCTTGTCCGCCCTCGTATGGAGTATGCATCTCATGTGTGGGGGGGCTCCACTCACACAGCTCTTCTGGACTGAGTGGAAGCTAAGGCTCTTCGTCTCATCAGCTCTCCTCCTCATACTGATAGTCTTCTACCTCTTAAATTCCGCCGCAATGTTGCTTCTCCTTCTATCTTCTATCGATATTTCCACGCTGACTGCTCTTCTGAACTTGCTAACTGCATGCCTCCCCCCTCTCCCGCGGCCCCGCTGCACTCGACTTTCTACTCAAGCTCATCCCTATACTGTCCAAACCCCTTATGCAAGAATTAACCAGCATCTTCACTCTTTCATCCCTCACGCTGGTAAACTCTGGAACAATCTTCCATCATCTGTATTTCCTCCTGCCTACGACTTTACTCTTTCAAGAGGAGGGTATCAGGACACCTCTCCTCCCGTATTTGATCTTACTTTCGGCTACCTCTTTTTTTTGGGGGGGGGAGCAGCGAGTAGCGGGCTTTTTTTTATTATTGTTTTCTTTTTTTGTGTGCCCTTGAGCTGCCTCCTTTGTTGTAAAAAAATAAATATATATATATATATATATATATATATATATATATATATATATATATATATATATATATATATATATATATATATATATATATATATATATATATATATATATATATATATATATATATATATATATATATATATATATATATATATATATATATATATATATATATATATATATATATATATATATATATATATATATATATATATATATATATATATATATATATATATATATATATATATATATATAATTTAGATAGATATAGATATATGGATATAGATATAATTTAGAGTATATATGGACAGGCGATTCTCTCTTAAACATGTTCCACTGTAGCTTATTGCTAATTCAGCAAATTTTTTTTTTCAAGGAATTTTCTTTATACCTTAAAAATGTGTTAAATGGATGTAAGACTTCGCCATAGCTAGTCATGTTGCACTTGATCGCGATTTCGAGTCCGTGACCAGGTTCTCGGACCAAGATATATCTCAATGGGACATACGATGCAACTTAAGTTTTTCGGGGTCTACTAAGCAACTCTCGGTCGTGGTTTGCAGCCTCTCTATCGAGACGAGAGGGCAGTGACTTGCTTTTATGCATACCTTTCGTGTTTTCATAAGTCGGGGATGGCCGCACAAAAGCGGCTCCGCGATGCATGAAAGCGAGAAGCCATAGAGGGTAGTCGATGTGGTTGTGGGAATAGTAGATCACCCGGTCACCCGCGCCCACTCCTGCTGCCGCTAGGCCAGCCGACAGTCGCGGTACCAGATCACACATCTCTGAGTATGTCCTTTGTTGCCTGGTCTCTGCGTCTATCTAGAAACGCAAACAGAAAAGAAAAGTAAAATAATTAGACTTAGCAGTATAACTGCAGTTGTCAAAGCAAGTTACAGCAAATAACGCATCTGTTCTAACGCCAACATGAAATTTTTATTTTATTTTTTTTATTGACATTGGTGCTGTGTTCAATCTCTGTAAATTTAAAATTACACCTGAAGAAAACGCCTCATATGACAGAGAAACCGAAAATTAAGTTACATACTATCTCAGAACAAACGAGAGCGCGGGCAGACCACACCACCTGTCCGACATAAGCAGACTGAGGGGGAGGGATCTAACGTACACCCTCGCATCACTTGACGAAGTTATGAGAACCATAAAAGCATTTAAAAATAGCACTCCAGGGGAGACAAATATAAACAAGATCATACTTACTAACCTTCCAAAAGACAAAACTTCAGTGGATTTTCGACCACACTATATCTATGGGTTACTCCCCTGATAAGTTTAAAATAGCAATCATCAAATTAATCCCTAAGGAAAAGACAGATAACACAAACCCCATCAGTTATAGACCTATTTCACTACTGGAAGTAACTGTCAAGGTTCTAGAAAAAATCAACACCAGGTTATTAAGGAAAGTACTAGAATCAAAGGACATCTTAAAAGATTCTCACCACGGTTTTAGGAACAACAGAGGTACAGACACAGCACTAACGGCAATCCATGAGACAGCAGCTCACCACACGGCCCGGAATAATCAATGTTTCCTTGTTTTAAGAGATGTGAGTAAAGCATTTGATAAAGTATGGATAGAAGGACTGCAATTCAAGATAGCCCACTTGGAGCTCTCTGATATCACCAAGATTGTCATCAACAACTTTCTAATCAACAGAAAAGCTAAAACTAAAGTAAATAACTATACATGCCCTCCATTTCCATTAACGGTTGGTGTGCCTCAGGGAAGCGCGCTCTCACCAACATTGTATACCATATACACTGATGACCTCTCCGAACCGTCCGTTGACTGCACCACGATCCAATACGCAGACGACATCAGCAAGATAATCTGCTATGCAGGCAAATCTAGAACACTGATGGCAAGCAGAACGAAGAATGAAATCGAAAAAATAAATAATTACGAGAGGAAATGGAAAATAAAAACGAGCAAGATCAATTTAAAATAGTACCACTAGCAGTAAAGAAGAAAATAACATAATAGAAGGAACACCGATAGAATACACAGAAAAAGGCAAAGTTCTTGGACTAACAATAAACCGAACAGAAACTGACCAGCACATTATAAAGGAAATAAATAACAAAGCAATGGGAGCATTATCAGAACTATACAAATTCAAAAACGTGCCAACAAAAATCAAGCTACACCTTTTCAAAGTCCTCATACTTCCTACACTACCTATACCATTAATAACAATAAGTGATACAAGCAAAATGAAACTGTATAAAGTTCTAAACCAGGCCTTACGGTTCGCAAACAACGAAAGATTTCCCTCTAATAAAACTACCAAAACTCTGCATGAGGAGGCAAAAATTGAACCCATAAACTACTACTTATACAAGCCAGCAGAGAAAACATTCACAAAAATGATATATCTACGAAGTCTACAGTTCACTAACCTTTTAGATAACTATGAAAGTCACAAAAAACGCACATGGTTCCATAAGACAAGAAACATTCTTGACAGAGGTCCACCACTAAAGAAATACACATCCTAAACACATTGGAAAGCACAGAACAAATAAATAAACACAAAAAAAGTAACAAAAAGAGAAGAGCGGAAAAACTTAACTGAATACATAACTGACCAAGCAAGCCAACTTTTCACCTCTTACTTTACTTCGTATAACTTACATAACTTACATTACTCTTAACCCTACTTCTTTCACCCCCCACTCCTATTCTATCCTACATTTAGTTAGTTAGTTAGTTCCTCACTATTCCTCTCTTCATCCTCTCTTAGCCGTGAAACTTTCTCAGTTGTGCTAGACATATCGAAAGCTTTCGATAGAGTCTGGCACAAGTCTTTGCTTTCTAAACTGCCCTCTTTCAGATTCTATCCTTCTCTGTGTTCCTTTAACTCCAATTTCCTTTTCGGTCGTTCTATCTCTGCTGTGGTAGACAGTCACTGTTCTTCCCCTATACCTATCAACAGTGGTGTTCCACAGCGCTCTGTCCTATCACCCACTCTCTTCCTGTTATTAATCAGTGATCTTTCTATAACAAACTGTCCTATCCACTCATACGCTGGCGACTCCACTCTGCATTATTCAACTTCTTTCAACAGAAGACCCTTTTAACATGAATGATAAGACTCCAGACTGGAGGCTACAGAACACTTAACCTCATACATTGTTATCATTTTCGATTGGGGTAAAAGTAACCTTGTGTCCTTCAATGCCTCAAAAACATAATTTCTCCACCTATCAACTCGACACAATCTTCCAAATACCTATCCCCGATTCCTCGACAACACTAAGCTATCATCTTCTTCAACGCTAAATACTCACGGTCTATCCTTAGCTCAAAATCTCTAACTCAAAATTTCATATATCCTCACTCATAAAATCAGCTCTCTCGACGTTGGGCCTTCTGTATCGTCTCCGCCAGTTCTTCTCCCCCGCACAGATGCTTTCCATATATAGGAGCCTTGTCCGCCCTCGTGTGGAGTATGCATCTCACGTGTAAGGAGGATCCACTCAAACAGATCGATTGGACAGAGTGGAGTAAAAGGCTTTTTGTCTCATCAGCTCTCCTCCTCTTACTGACAGACTTCTACCTCTTAAATTCCGCCGCAATGTTGCATCTCTTTCTAACTTCTATCGATATTTTCATGCTGAATGCTCTTCTGAACTTGCTAACTGCATGCCTCCCCCCATCCCGCGGCCCAGTTGCACGTGACTTTCTACTCATGCTCATCCATATAATCCCTATAATCCCTATAATGCTCATCCCTTGCACTGGTATAAGCTGTAACCGTCTTCCTTCGTCTGTATTTCCTACTGCCTATGACTTAACCTCTTTCAAGAAGAGTGTATTAAGACACTTCTCCATCCGAGATAGACTTCTCTTTTAGCCACTCTATTGTTATCACTATATGGGACCAACAGTTGGCAGGCTATTTTTTTTACATCTTCTTTTTGTTGCCCTTGAGTTGCTCTCTATATATATCTATAGATATATATATATATATAGACAGATATATATATATAGATATTTATATATATATATATATATATATATATATATATATATATATATATATATATATATATATATATATATATATATATATATATATATATATATATATATATATATATATATATATATATATATATATATATATATATATATATATATATATATATATATATATATATATATATATATACTTACCTTTTTTCTGATTTATATAAACTCCTGAATAATAATATCGCAGGATATATATTTTTTACAGCAGAGGAGTCAGTTCAAGGGCATAACAAAAAGGTAACAAATGTTAAAAAAAAGAAACCGCTACTCATTGCTCCTAAAAAGAACTAGAGGAGTGGCCGAAAGATAGGTCAATTTCGGGAGGAGAGGTGTCCTGATACCCTCCTCTTCAAAGAGTTCAAGTCGTAGGCAGGAGGAAATACAGATGAAGGAAGATTGTTCCAGAGTTTACCAGCGTGAGGGATGAAAGAGTGAAGATGCTGGTTAACTCTTGCGTAAGGGATTTGGTCAGTAAATGGATGAGCTTGAGTAGAAAGTCGTGTGTTGCGAGGCCGCGGGAGGGGGTGAGGCATGCAGTTAGCAAGTCCAGAAGAGCAGTCAGCATGAAAATATCGATAGAAGATAGAAAGAGAAGCAATATGGCGGCGAAATTTAAGAGGTAGAAGACTATCAGTATGAGGAGGAGAGCTAACGAGATGAAGAGCCTTTGACTCCACTCTGTCCAAGAGACCTGTGTGAGTGGAACCCTCCACACGTGAGATGCATACTCCATACGAGGGCGGACAAGGCCCCTGTAAATGGATATCAACTTTGCGGGGAAGAAAAACTGGCGGAGACGGTACAGAACGCCCAGCCTCGAGGAAGCTGATCTAGTAAGAGAAGAGATATAAAGTTTCCAGTTGAGATTTTGAGTTAAGGATAGACCGAGGATGTTTATTGTTGAAGAAGGTGACACCTGAGTGTTTTCAAAGAATAGGGGATAGTTGTTTGGAAGATTGTGTCGAGTGGATAGGTGAAGAAATTGTGTTTTTGAGGCGTTGAAGGACACCAGGTTCCTCCTCCCCAATCGGATATAATAGTAAGGGCTGAGGCTAAGCGTTCTGTTGCCTCCAGCCTTGAATCGTTAAGTTCCTGTTGGGTGGGTCTTCTATTAAAAGAAGTTGAGTAATGCAGAGTGGAGTCATCGGCGTAAGAATGGATAGGACAGTTCGTTTTGGAAAGATCATCAATGAACAACAGAAAGAGAGTGGGAGATAGGACAGAACCCTGTGGGACACCACTGTTAATAGGTTTAGGGGAAGAACAGTGACCGTCTACCACAGCAGAAATAGAACGGTCAGAAAGGAAACTGGAGATAAAGATACAGAGATAAGGATATAAACCGTAGGAGGGTAGTTTGGAAGGCAAAGATTTGTGCCAGACCCCATCAAAGGCTTTTGATATGTCCAGCGCAATAGCAAAGGTTTCACCGAAACGGCTAAGAGAGGATGTCCAAGAGTCAGCTAAGAAGGTATGGAGATCACCAGTAGAACGCCCCTTGCGGAACCCATACCGGCGATCAGATAGAAGGTCAGAAGTGGAAAGTGCTTTTAAATCTTCCAGTTAAGGATTGATTTAAAAGATTTAGATAGACATGAAAGCAAAGCTATAGGACGATAGTTTGAGGGATTGGAACGGTCACCCTTCTTAGGCACAGGCTGTATGAAGGCAAACTTCCAGCAGGAAGGAAAGGTAGATGTTGACAGGCAGAGGCAAAATAATTTGACCAGGCAGGGTGTCAGCACGGATGCACAGTTTTTAAGGACAGAAGGCACTCCATCCGGTCCATAAGCCTTCTGAGAGATAAGGCAGAGAGGCATAGAAAACATCATTAGGAAGAATCGCTATTATAGGCACAAAGAAGTCAGAGCGGAGATGAGTAGGAGGAATATGCCCAGAATCGTCCAGGGTGGAGTTCTTACAGAAAGTTTGAGCGAAGAGTTCAGCCTTAGAGACAGATGAGACGGCAGTGCTGCCGTCGAGATTAAGGAGAGGAGGGAAAGAGGAAGAAGTGAAATTGGAGGAGATATTTTTGGCTAGATTCCAGAAGTCACAAGAAGAATTAGAGAAAGCAAGGTGTTGGCATTTTCAATTAATGAAGGAGTTTTTGGGTAGTCATAGAATAGATTTGGCACGATTCCGAGCAGAAATGTAAAGGTCATGATTAGCGGGAGTTTGAAGGCTCTGGTACCTCTTGTGAGCTGCCTCTCTGTCTTTGACAGCATGATAACAAGCGTTATTAAACCAAGGTTTTTTAGCATGAGGAGTAGAGAAAGTACGTGGAAGGTATGCCTTCATTCCAGAGACAATCACCTCTGTGATGCGCTGGGCACACACAGAAGGGTCTATATCCTGGAAGCAGTAATCATTCCACGGGATATCGGAAAAGTACATCCTCAGGTCGTCCCACCGAGCCGAAGCAAAATGCCAAATGCATCGCCTCTTCGGTGGGTCCAGAGGGTGTACAGGAGCGATAGGACAGGATACATAAATAAGGTTGTGATCGGAGGAGCCCAACGGAGAGAACAGTTTGACAGAGTAAGCAGAAGGGTTAGAGGTAAGGAAGAGATCTAGTATGTTGGGCCGGTCTCCAAGACGGTCGGGAATACGTGTAGGGTGCTGAACCAACTGCTCTAGGTCATCGAGGATAGCAAAGTTGTAGGCTTGTTCACCAGGCTGGTCAGTGAAAGAGGATGAAAGCCAAAGCTGGTGGTGAACATTGAAATCTCCCAAGATGGAGATATCAGCGAGGGGAGAGTGGGTCAAGATGTGCTCCGCTTTAGATTTCAAGTAGTCAAATAATTTTACATAGTTAGTAGAGTTAGGTGAGAGATAAACAGCACATATGTCTTTAGTAGTAGAATGACAATGAAGTCTCAGCCAGATGGTGGAAAATTCAGAAGAGTCAAGGTTGTGGGCACGAGAGCAAGTGATGTCGTTGCGCACGTGGACGCAACATCCAGCATTGGATTGAAATTTAGGACAGAGATTGTAGGAGGGAACAGAGTAGAGATTGCTGTCAGTAGCTTCAGAAACCTGTGTTTCGGTGAGGAAGAGAAGGTGAGGTCTAGAGTAGGAGAGATGGTGTTCCACAGAATGAAAATTAGAACGAAGACCGCGAATGTTGCAGAAATTTATGAGAAAAAGTCTTGAGGAGTTATCAAGACACCTCTCAGGTCGGCATCCAGAAGGGGAGTCCTCCCTGGGGGAATTTGTGGTCATCCCCCCCAGGCGGGGACTCCGAGGCATGGTTTTTGAACGCCATTTTGAATTTTGGGAAAAGGTGTGTGTATAGTGTGAATGTAGTGTGGTGTGGATAGAAGAGGATCTGTCTTTAGAGAGCATGCTGAACTACTCTCTGGTGTTGGTGAAACAATAGGGAAACGGTTAGTGAGGTAATGGGAAGGGTCTTTGGAGGGCTTCAGCACCCTCCTCACTTCCCATATATACCTCACCGGGAGTGGCTTGCGCCCGTTCGATAGGTGTCTTCGTACTTACTCCTACTAAATTAAATTTAATTATAATTAAAGACTTCGACACCAGACATACACAATTCGGCAACAGTAACAACAACACTATTGGAAAAAAGTTTGTTGCAATTCATCACTCAAGGAATGTTACTTAATTTAGGCCCACATTTCCCCACATTTATAAGTCATGGTGCAGCAACTAATCCCGATAGAATTCTCTGTAACAAACATCATTACCTAAATTCTCTCTCTGATCCCGGAAACATTACAGTCTCGGACCATATACCTATTATTTTTTTTTTAACTTTCTACTAAGACTTTCGTAATACAACAACCACCTGTTAATAACCTAAACAGAGCAGATTGAGAACTTTTTCAACATACACTAGACGCCAAAATAAACCTAAATAACCTGAATAACTGTAACACACATTTCATTGAAAAAAAGGTTAAAAAATGGATGAGAACAATACAGAAGCTATGGTCAAATCAGTACCTAAAACTTCTTACAGATACCTATACCAGTTAAACACTAATCAAGATATTCAGGACTTGGAAAGATAATATTTAAGAATAAGATATGAATTAAGAGCTAAATGCAAAGAAGCACATAACAGGTGGGAAGATAAGATAAATAATCTAATAGATAATAGTAAAGACAGTAAGACTTTTTGGAGTGAGCTAAAACTACTGAAAGGTAAAAATGTAATACATACTAACTATATGAAAGATGAGCCCAGAAACAAATTTTATTCAGTTAAAGAAAAATGTAACCTAATGGAACAAACCTGGAAAGATATATTCAGAATCACTGAGGAGGAGGAGGCAAATTTTGACAGAGCCCACTCTGAACATATAAATAACTATGTAAATATTCACTCGGAAAGAAATAGCCCATATACCACCTCTACCTTAAACAGACTAAATGGGGATAATTTTCACACTAGAGCAATAGATAAAGATGAAATTGTAAGATACCTCAAAATATAAAAAAAGAAAGCACCAGGGGCTTCCAAAATAGATAAAATCATAGTCGAGAATTGCACAGACAAACCCATAGACCAACTTGTTAACATCTATAACGCATGTTACTCCGCGGGTTATTTTCCATCAGCCTTCAAACAGCAATCATTAAATTCATACCTGAAGAAACTAACAGCACTAAACCCTTTAAAATACACACCTATCTCTTTGCTAGGTGTCCCCGGTAATGTATTTGAAGGAGTCAATCAAGGAAGACAACACTTTTTTGGCCGAAAACAGTATGTATTATCAAAAGCAGACAACATGGGTTTAGATCACAGAAGGGAACGACTACCGCAATAACAACTACTTATGAATCTATAGCAAATGCTTTAGCGGGAAAGCAACAAGTACTCGTGGAGCTCAGAGATTTTGCCAAGGCGTTTGACAAAGTTTGGCAAAACATATTAAAATATAAACTTGTACACCTAGGCCTTCCATCGATTACCGAAGAAAATCTGTGCAACTTTCTTGACAACAGATCTGCAAAAATAGTCGTACGGGAAAAAAAAATCTAGTGATAAACTATGTCTTTTAAGTGGAGTGCCCCAAGGCAGCGTAATCTCACTAACACTATATTCACTGTACACAAATCTCCCATCAGCATGCCCAGGCTCCTTAGATATCATGTATGGAGACGACATCACGTAAGTCATAACTACATCCAGTAAATCTAAAACTGTGATGAAACTGAAGGTTGAGAGAGAAATGGAAAGAATTAACATATATGAAAAGAAATGGGAAATAAAAAAACAGTGATGAAAAATTCAAGATTATCCCTATAGCACAACTAAAAACTAAATGAGGGCATTAATAGAGCCCATCGGTGCAGCGGGCAAAACGTTAAAAAAGATTTACTTTGGAGCATTGACATTATATATGGCGATGAAAAGACATGATTTCAGTAATGAAATTTTATGTTATATTTTCACATGAGTAAAACTTGGAGAGACAGCTGAATGTAATCTGTGTAGTATTGTCCATGCTAGCATGACGGAAAAATATATTATACGTGTGATGTAAGTTACCTTGTTTCCTGGACATCAGCCTGTAAATATCTGGTTGAATAATAAGTACTCATACATACTGTGTACACCAATAGCAAACTTTTTTTTCTTAAAACCGTTGCGATGAAACTATGAACATATAAATAAATCAGAATTTTGAAGTTGCAACTCTGTTTCTATTTTCAGTTACATTACACAACACTGCAGGCTATTCCGGTGCTGAATTTAAACACTGTAAAAAAGACTAAAGACATCTCACCAACGCAACAGCGTCGCCATGCCTGACCATCTCCTCCAGCATAAAGACTTCAAAATTCTTGTTTGGTATTTCTGGCAGCGGGTGAGGACCCTGCCAGCGCAGAACACGTGGCTCATTGTCCTCGGCACCACTCATCTCTGAAAAAGTGTGTTAGAACAATATTTGATCAATGATTTTCCTTAATGTTCAACTAAATATGTGCAGTTTATATTTGCCATTCAAAGGCAAACATTTGTGTATTAATTTTTTGAAACGGAATGTGGGTTTGAAAAATATTGTATCTCCGGTTTTATCTTTTTTTAGCTACCGCAATGGAGGTTTTTTTTCCCAAGGGAAAAAAAAGTGAGGAAAAAAGGCCCGCTAATCGGTGCTCCTACAAAAGAGAAAAGAAGCAACGAACACCCACATCACGATCCTCCTTACACAGACGTCGATAACATCAGTATAACTCATTATGCTGACTGCTATGCTGTTGAAATATATCTACAGACGTGTTATTTTGACGGAGAAATCATCAGTTGCATTTTTACGAGAAAAGAATCTTCTGTACACACCACAAGAAGCAGACCCTTGCCATCGATGTGGTAGTGTCATGGAAGAAAAACGAAAGAGTGCCAGAGGTGAGGAATTCCGGCCTGTACCTCGCTGTCCTCGAATGGGGTTTGCTTCGCAGCCTGTTCAGCAAGGAAACCCATTCTTTCATTATACTGACATTAACAACAAATTGTTTTACATTCTGAATTTGTGCGAAATTTTAGAACTGGCGTTCTTGTTTGCACTGCAAATACCCATGAATACAGCAGTGACTAACAGGAAATTAGTATTTATACCGTCCCAGTATAGGACAGTAAGGTAGGACTAAAACCTGTGCCGTTGACTCGATCTTGATAATATATTCGGTCAAACTATTTGGTAAACAAACACACACTTCAAAATCACGAATACAAAAACTTACGCAATTGAATTAAAGTAATAAATCATCGTTGAATCATTCAAATCGTACATCGGAATATGACAGTACATCAGAATAATAGTACCAAAATATATCTCTCAGAGGGACACACGATGCAACTTACGTTTTTCGGGGTCTATTGCGCTACTCTCCGTCGCGGTTTGCAGCCTCGCTATCGAGACGAAAGGTCAAGACGGTGAACCTCAGCCCGTCACAGCAGTCCTCCATCTGCTCGCCTCCTCTCATAGATCCAGACTTCCCTTATCACTAACAACTAATTCATCAAAATGACGGTCTGCACGTGTGGGTTTTATCTGTGCACCGCCAGTCGACCCTGATGATCGTAGA
>NW_026110435.1:115000-118952 GCF_024679095.1 Eriocheir sinensis
ACAATTAGACAACATGCATAATCTCGTCACGTTCTACGGACAATCTCACATCGTGTGGCTGCTGCTCGATCAGCTGCTGCTACATGCATAAAAGTCGTGGACGCCAATGTAGCTGTTACAGCCTCACATTGCGAGCCGCAATCAACACATGCTGAAAACCGGCCGGCTGATACTTTAAATGTGGGTGGGTGTATTGTATTACCTGCCAACATAAGAGGCACCACTTCAGAAATACTCATGGACAATCAAGCAAGTGTTATGCGCTGCAGGCAACGTCTGGGCAAGCAGGCAGCAGAGCAACGATCTACAGCGGCCCTTTGCGTATGACGTCAGCAGACACGCATTACAGTAAGTGTCCTGTCAATTAGGCTTGATAAGGTGCGTAAATCGATAGCTATAAGTCGTTACCATTATCATTAATATCTCACGCAGGAAAATTGACTCAATAATAATGTTATAAAGGTTCCTACTACTACCACAACACCACAACCATCACCATGGACTACCACTTTTTTTCCGCAACATTCACTAATATACGTACTATTCCTACTCCTTCTACTGCTACTCTTACTATTTGACCACCGCCACCACCAACAGCACTATATTAACATAACTACAACACCACCATCTCCACCACTATTTCTCCGCAACATTCACTACTACTACCACAACTACTACTACTATTACTACTACTACTACTATTTACTACTAGTACTATTACTATTCAACCACCACAACGTACCGCCGCCAGTACTATTAACACTATAACACCACTTAATCATCACCAACACCATTATTACTACTAAAAAGAAACAAACAAAAATAAATGACCAAACGAAAGGCATTACTAACTAGCGAAGTTGATGTTATCCTTGAGGCGTTCTTTTCTTGACTTGGAGAGCAGTTATAAGCAGATCTCTATAATACGACGTCTCATCATTCACTCTTCTTTTCATTGGAGGTTGTCACTCAGGGAGAGTCAGCGCCCCTCAGCAAGACTCAAGCCCTCAACACCCACACCTCGCAGCGCCTGGCAGACAGTGACTCACTGGCGCTGAGAGTGTTATTTGTGAAGCCAGGATGAAGGGTTGCCAGGTTGCCAAACTGCTCGCGACTGTATTTTTTTCATATTATATATAAACTGTAAAAATTGAAGGGTATAATAAGGGTATACCTCGGGATCTAAGGTATAATATTGAGTTAAAATACCCTAAACCTCACCAATACCCTTTTCGGTCAAGAGGCAAGGTATTTAAGTACAAATATATACCCTTCATTAGACTTAGCACAACATATACCACCATCACCATCAGCACCACCACAACCACTACCACCACTACCACATGATGATGATGGCGGTAATGGTGGTGGTGGTGGTGATGGTAGTTGTGATGATGATGATGATGATGATGATGGTGATGGTGGTATCGATGATTGTGGTGATAGTTATGGTGGCAATGGTGGTGATGATGGTGGTAGAGGTGATGATGATAGTAGTGGTGGTGATGATGTTAGTGGTGATGGTGGTGGTGATGACGGTAGTGGTGGTGGTGGTGGTGATGGTCGTGGTGGTGGTGGTGGTGGTGGTGGTGATGATGGTAGTGGTGGTGGTGGTGGTGATGATGATGGTGCTTGTGGTGATGGTGGTGGTGGTGGTGATGGTGGAGGTGGTGATGGTGGTGGTGATGATGGTAGTGGTGGTGGTGGTGGTGATGATGATGGTGCTTGTGGAGATGGTGGTGGTGGTGGTGATGGTGGTGGTGATGATGGTAGTGGTGGTGGTGGTGGTGGTGATGATAATGGTGGTGATGATGGTGGTAATGGTGGTGGTGATAGCTGTGGTGGTGTGATGGCGTTGTTGATGATGGTGGTGGTGATGATGGTAGTGGTGGTGGTGGTGATGATAATGGTGGTGATGATGGTGGTAATGGTGGTGGTGATGGCTGTGGTGGTGTGATGGCGTTGTTGATGATGGTGGTGGTGGTGGTAGTGGTGATGATGATGGTAGTGGTGGTGATGGAGGTGGTGGCGATGGTGGTGGTGGTGGTGGTAGTGGTGATGGTGGAGGTGGTGATGTTCCTGGTGGTGCGGGTGGTGGTCGTGGTGGTGGTGTTGTTGATGGTGGTGATGGTGGTGGTGGTAGTGATGATGGTGGTGGTGATGATGGTAGTGGTGGTGGTGGTGGTTGTGGTGGTGGTGATGGTGGTGGTGATGATGGTGGCGATGATGGTTGTGGTGATGGTGGTGGTCGTGATGGTGGTGGTGGTGGTGGTGGTAGTGGTGATGATGATGGTAGTGGTGGTGATGGAGGTGGTGGCGATGGTGGTGGTGGTGGTGGTAGTGGTGATGGTGGAGGTGGTGATGATAATGGTGGTGATGATGGTGGTAATGGTGGTGGTGATGGCTGTGGTGGTGTGATGGCGTTGTTGATGATGGTGGTGGTGGTGGTGGTGGTGATGACGGTGGAGGTGGTGGTGAGGGTAGTGGTTGTGGTGGTAGGGGTGATGGTGTTGGTGATGATGGTGGTGTTGGTGGTGATTGTGGTGGTGGTGATGGTGGTGGTTGTGGTGGTTGTTGTGGTGATTGTGGTGGTGAAGGTGGTGGTGATGGTGGTGGTGGTTGTGGCGGAGGTAGAGGCGGTGGTGATGGTATTGATGTTAGTGGTAGAGAAAGTGATGGTGGTGGTGATGGTGGTGGTGGAGGTGGTGGTGATGGTGGTTGTGGTGGAGGTGGTGGTGATGGTGGTGGTGTCGGTGATATTGATGGTGATGGTGGTGGTTTAGAGACTTAAAAATTTTTTCACCATTTTTTTTTTTATCATATATATATATATATATATATATATATATATATATATATATATATATATATATATATATATATATATATATATATATATATATATATATATATATATATATATATATATATATATATATATATATATATATATATATATATATATATATATATATATATATATATATATATATATATATATATATATATATATATATATATATATATATATATATATATATATATATATATATGGAAGTTTATTCCGTAACATAGTTTTCACGTTTGTGACATGAGAAAATACCCTCATAGTCCATATTGGAGATGTTGGTGGCTTTTGGGCCAGAGTGTCTTGTGCCCCTGAGACATAGGATGGCTTATCTGAGCAGGGAGAACAAGAGGCGACACCTCATCCAGGCAATAAGATGGCTCCTTGGCTGATGCGTATATAGAAGCATCGGGCCCTGGGATCCATCCCGCCGGATGTGGTGAAGACAAGGGGGATGAAGCTGCCCTGATCCACATGTTAGACTCCTTCACCGTATGCCCTTGTCTTCTCCTCTTCGTTCCTGTGGGGGGCGGCTTCCAGGGGGAGCTCACGGTGACAGGCAGCCATCGGGTCGAGTATGCGGATGTCCATGAATGCCTGCTGTCCGCGCACCCAGAAACCACGGGCACTTACATCAACCCGTGCCTCCTGTGAGGTACTGGCCGTCCTATGCCGAAGGTGTTCGCCGTCTAGGGGAAGCAGTGCTGGCTCGGTAGTGACGTCTTGGCATACCTCCCCGAGCATGCTGGCTGTCAGATCCCTCACCTCATCGTCTCGAATACAGACGAAGCCTCCCTTTTTACATGTCATGGTGTGAGTGACATCATTCGGTAATCCACATGCACAGAGATCAGGCAGCTCCTGAATTGGCCAGCCATATCTCAGAGCAACGGCGTCGACAAATTCTTGTTTGTTGAGGCTGAAGCCCTTTGCTCTTATTGGTGGTGACATTAGCGAGTTAAAGGCGCCTGCCTCCTGTGCTGTGTGGATTTTTCTACACATTTCTGTGGACAGGTTCTGTGTTAGACGGTCCAGCTCGTCTTTTTGGGCCTGTTTTCTTTCTTCTGATAGTCTTCTTTTGATTTCTCTTATTTTTGTTTGGTC